>NW_007250674.1:198935-220359 GCF_000164805.1 Carlito syrichta
AGCGGGGGCCGAATCGCGGCGATGACACAACCGGGCTTCCTGGGACTTTCTGTTCCAGCTCCTCCCCCCCGCCCCCCCAACCCTCAGTACGGTCCCCTCCCCCCAGGCCTGCCCCCGCCGCTCGGAACGGCGCCCCAATTACCTAGTTAGGCCCCAAAGTCTCCGGTCCGGACTCGGTGGCACGGCAGTAACTTCCACTGCTCCCCCCACCCCCCCCAGCGGCGGCGGCGGCGGCTCTCGGGTCCCTTCAATTATCAGCTGAGCCGCAGCACCGCGCCCGGCGTGCGCCTCCGCCCGCGCCGCCTCCCTCCCTGCCCGTTCCAACACCCTCAGGGAACTACTTTGCCCTGCGGCTCCGGCTGACGGGCTCGTCCGCGGGGCCGGCCCGGCTGCCTACTCGCGGCCCATCACATCGCCCCTCCCTCCCCCGCCGCCTGGCTCGGCTCCCCCAGCGGCCTCCGATCTCCTCCCGATCCCTTCGAGGGACCAGGAAGGAGACTGTGGTGCTCCGCTTGGTATCCCTCCGCCGGGGTCACCCCCTCCCCTCCGTGGTAGCAGGAACTAATTCCCCTTCGGGTCACCCGGGACCTAGAGGTAGAAATTTCGCGGATTAGAGTTCCCTGCGACCCTTGAAAGAAGGGACGATCACCACAAGTTAGAAACCCCCCTCCCCGCTCAAAAGCGGAGTTCCATTTAAACTAGGGCTTTGGCCCCTTGACCCCAATCAAGCTCCGCCCCTTCCTGGTTGTCTTAGCGACGGCGGTGGCGTCCCAAGATGGCGTCGTGGCTGCCGGAGACTCTGTTCGAAATTGTAGGACAAGGCCCGGCGCCGAGCAAAGACTATTACCAGTTATTGGTCACCCGCTCTCAGGCAAGTGCAAGCCGCGGTTTACTCACTCTCCCTATTCCCTGCCCGGACCGGCTGGAGCGCGCAACGCAGGCCGCGATAGGCCGAGAGCGCCGCGGCCCGCCGGAAGCGTACGGTACCAGCTCCGAGTCGGGAGATTTCGCTCGTCACCTCGGCCTCCTCGGCCCGCCTGTGCCTTCTGTCCCCCGGCCCGGCCCCGGCTAGCCTTCTTTGCCTCTTCACTGTGCCGCCCGCTCCCTTTCCGCCATCCTGGCTTCCAAACCGCAGAGTTTTCTCCGCACGAAGAGAAAAACAGGCGTCCCTGGCTTGCGCGCAGCCTCACCTCAGCGTGGGAAGGAAGGAAAGAAAGGCTCAGCCAAGTGTCCCGAGGAGGAGCCGGCAAGGGAGGGGGGAAAGGGACGGTCTCTTTTCCAGGATAGAACTTAATCATGGGGAATTTTTTAAAAGCCTCACTGTGGCCTTTGCGAGTACCACAGCCACATCAAAACTTAGTTATTTTTAGTAGGAATGGATGATTGAGAGTTCTCCTCTTACCTGTCTGGAGCCCCTTCTATCCCCATTGAAAGTGTTGGGGGGGGGGTACAAAAATGTTTCAGCTGCTCTGCGCTTCAGCCCCACCCATGATGACATCTGCTCCACAACAATAAGACCGAGGATTATGTTATCACCAAAGTCGCCATCGTCTTATTTGTATGACTTATTGTTGAAGGTGGGCTTTTGGATGATTTATTGTGCCTGTGAAATTCTCAAGTTGAGCTAGGCCTCCACTGGGAATGCGTTTCTGATTCCTGGCTGAGCTTGTGCTTGTCACTGAGTTATTCATGCACCTTGCACTTCCAATAGATGCGATTCCTATAAAATGAAATTTAGACTTTGAATATATCTGTTTTAGTATGAATATTGATTATTCATCGGTTTTTCTAGGCGCCCTTAAACAAAATAGTTTCTTTATATAAAATAATTTATTTTTACTTAAAAAGCACCCTTTAAAATAGAAATGTATATTTAGAATTATTACAAGTGTAATTAATAGTAGCCTGTCAAATTTTTAATCAAACTGTTTTTTAGAGATTTTTGCTAATTTAATTAGCGATTTCTTAAAAGCTGAAATTTACCCTTTCTTGTACATTTTTTTTAGGATTAGTGACTTTTCTATTGACTGTAAGATTTATGATCATCCCAAAGCTATTGAAATACATCTTTTAAAGGAAAAAAAAAGATTTATGATCAGATAGTTCTTCAATTATTAACGAGTGATCAAAAACTTATCTTCTAATCTGATGTCGTTTTCTATGTTAATTTACCTCAAGTAAATTAGAGTGTTCTAATTTTTACTCTACAGCCTTTAAAAAAATTTTTTTTGAGCATTTTCTTTTTCTGAGGATCTGGTATTTTAAGTATATAATGCTCTCAAATGTTGTAAGCCTCAACAAGTTGAATATCTGTTTCCCTTTTTATATTAGTAAGCTAACCTTAGGAGTGTTCCTGGCATTTGTTTTCCTCAAGAATGCTTCTGTTGTTGGTGTTCTTCAGACTTTGCTCTCAGGTCTAACTTAGGCACATGCCTTTCTTTTAACTACTCTGTTTTATGAAATCTTTCCCACCATTCCTTCAAAGTTCCTAATTCCTTCTTTTTCTTTTTTTATTTTTTAAGCAGGTCAAAAACTGTCCTTTATTTCTAGCCCTATTCTTTCTGTCAATTATATATAAAATCCTTCTTAAGATCCAGTGCGTTTTCTTTTTTAAGCATGCTGGATAAACCCACTATAGTTCTACCAGTGAGAGTTAATCTCAACTCTAATTAATTCATCCTCTTTTTAAAGTAAAATTTGTTGTTAAAAAATGGCAAGCCAAAAAAACATGCTTTTCAGTCAGCCGCCTTTAGAATATGTTATTTTCTAACCACAAGATATTTTTCTAAGACTCAGCACAGGAAGCCAAACATTCAGTAAGAAGTGGCCTGACATAAATAAATACTAAAAGACTAGAATTAAAATGTGTTTTATAAGATGGACTTTTTCTGGAATTATTTTCTAAAATTGTTGCTTGTACATTTCTCTCCCCTTTCTTCTGCCTTTATTCAAAAAAAAGTTGTATATTATCCAAAATATGCCCCAGATTTGGATGAATCCTTCTTTCATGCTGATTCTATCTTTAATCTCTTTTTCACTGCATCCTTTATGTTGGCCTTAAATCCAAATAACTGCACATTTGACATGGATTTGAGGGCAACTAATCTCATTAGGGTCATACCACTATTGACATAGTCCAGGATATAAATGTTATACATAAATAAATATTCATAAATATTTCCTTTGCTTTCTTGTTTATGCATTAACATTTAAAATATATTTTATGCTCATAGAGGCATCTCCCATTAGTAGCTTGATACTATGTTTGTTTTATTTTGTTTTTTAAAAATTTTCAGAATATAGTTTGGGATTGATGTGGTTAGTTCTCAAATTTGATCTTTATAGTGATGATCCCAACCCTTAGAAAAATCAGTGCACTAACTTTCTAAATCAAGTTTCACTCAGTTATTCTCACTCTGGTTTTAGTAGTATATATGTATTTTCTCATATACTGGATTCTAATTCTTTGAAAACCAGTAGATCTATAGTGTGTTAGGTTGGAAAGGAATCTTGAATGCTATTTAGGTCAAGGATATTTTACATGTGGCTTCTAAGAAAGTCACAAATTGTGTTCCTGAATGAAGATTTCCTTAATTTGAATCAACAACTTGGCATTTACTCTAGGGACACAAAATTAAGATGACTTCCAGCCTTTAAAGAATGTATTATTTATTCAGCAAATATGTATTAAACAGTTTTTATAAGTCAGGTTCTGTTCTAACTACTGGGGAGACGTCAGTGAACCAAACCCAGTATAGTAGGGAAGAATAGTATTTGATTTGTAAAAACACTTAAATGATTAAATTGTTCTATTTTTTTTTTAACTTCAAAGGAAGTTCGTGAGCAATTGCCAAGTTAATGAATAGCACAGACACTTTAAAATATGAGTCCATGGCAGGGCATGGTGGCTCATGCCTGTAATCCCACCACTTTGGGAGGCCGAAGCGAGAAGCTTGTCTGAACCCAGGGGTTCAAGCTCAGCCTGGGCAACATGGGCAAGACCATCTCTACAATAAATTTTTTAAAAAATTAACTGGGTGTCGTGATGTCCTCCTGTGGTTCCAGCTCCTTGGAAGGCTGAGGTGGAAGGCTGAGGCTGTGGTGACGGTGAGCATGCCACTGTACTCCAGCCCAGGCAACAGAGTGAGACTCCTACTCAAAAAAAAAAAATTCTGGGTCCAGAAGAAGCAAAAAATCCCTTTGGACTAAGTAGTCCAGGAGGATACCATTACTAGTATTATACTCTTGAAATTCTGTCTTCTTGCCCTCTCAAAATGGAAATGTTGCTTAAGGTGGCCAGATGAGTAGTCTTAGCTTTAATTTGACAAGTATTGGAAAAACATTAGAAACGGTAAGCATTTGTTAGGTAGATAAGAATTGACAGTTATGGCCTCTTGTCACTAATAATAATAACCTAGGTGATTATCCCAAAAGCATCAACATGTTATATTCACTCCAGCAGGTGAAAGAACAAGAAGAATTGGCAGATTTGTTTTCTCTATTTTACTAAATCGTACTCAAAACTCCAAAAAGATATCTGAAGATAATGTCATTTGAAAAATAAAACAGCAGCCGGGTTCGGTGGCTCAGCCTGTAATCCCGCGCCTTAGGAGGCTGAGGTGAGTGGATTACCTGAGCCTGCGGATTCGAGACCCGCCTGGGCAACTTGGCGAGACCTCATCCCTACAGCAAATCAAAAAATCAGCCGGGCGTGGTGCGCGCACCTGTAATTCCGGCTACTCGGAAGGCGGAGGCGGAAGGATCGCCGGAGCCCCGCAGGCCGAGGCTGCGGTGGCCGGGAGCGGCCACTGCACTCCAGTCTGGGCGACAGAGTGAGACTCCAACTCAAAAAAAAAAAAAAAAAGAGAGAGAAAAAAAAAGCTCATTCCGTCCCCGCAAATGGCAATTATTTTTGAAATGCTTTATAGTCCGTCATAGCACTGACAAACTGAAAACACCTGAGGTCGAATACCAGCCTGTGACAGGAAAGTGTCTTCTGACAAAGGAATTAAAACTAGACTTGGTGATGGCTGTGTGAGAGACAACAAAGAATTGAGCTAGTACCATTTCAAATTACAGACCAATTTTAAAGATTTAAAATTAAATACTGCCTAATAAAAATTTCATGCACGTTGCCGGGCTCGGTGGCTCAGCCTGTAATCCCGCGCCTTTGGGAGGCTGAGGTGAGTGGATTGCCTGAGACCGCGGGTTCGAGACCCGCCTGGGCAACTTGGCGAGACCTCATCTCTACAGTAAATCAAAAATCAGCTGGGCATGGTAGCGCGCGCCTGTAGTTCCGGCTGCTCGGAAGGCTGAGGCGGAAGGATCGCCGGAGCCCAGCAGGTCGAGGCTGTGGTGGCCGGGAGCGGCTACTGCACTCCAGTCTGGGCGACAGAATGAGACTCCAACTCAAAAAAATAAATAAAATAAAAATAAAAATTTCATGCACCATGCTTTGACCCAGCAAATCCATTTCAAGGATTTTTATATCCGAAAATGCTATCACATGTGCACAAGGGTATGTGAGCAAGACTACTCACCAAAGTAAAATAATTATAAAAACATCTTTCCATGAGTGGAAATGTGGTTAAACTGTGATTCATTCATACCGTATAGTACTATCCAACGTTTTAAAAACAATGTGGTAGATTTCTGTTTACTCAGTAGACCAAATAAGATCTTTAGCAAGAAAAGCAAGTTGCTGGGTTAAACATAGCAAGATCCCCCCCCCCCTTTTTAGTTGTTTTAAATAAATATCAGTGAAGTGTTTTACATAATAATACAAGAGAAAGCTGGGATGATTGATTTGCTCTTAGGGATGGAGTTATGGATTGTTTTCACTCTCTACATTCATATTTCTGAAAAACTTCCATTTTCTACAAGTAGCATTTATTTTTATAATCAGAGAAAAGCAATAAATAATTCAAATGAGGCTTATACTTGTAATCCCAGCACTTTGGGAGGCTGAGGTGGGAGGATTGCTTGAGCCCAGGAATTTGAGACCAGCCTGGGCAACATAGGAAGACCTTATCTCTACAAAAAATCAAAAAATAAGCTGGATGTGGTGGTTCTTGCCTTTAGTCCCAGCTACTTGGGAGGCTGAGGCAGAAGGATCACCTGAGCCCAGGAGTTCTGGGTTGTGGGAAACCATGGTTGTGCCACTGCCCTTCAGCCTAGGCCAGGGAGTGAGACCCCGGCCCCCATACCCAAAAATTAAGGTGTAAGTGGATAAGTCTTTCTGTGAGATGTTGCCATGCCTGCACTCTCCCTGTTTAACCAGTACCACCTTTGAGCCATGTCCCACATTGGCTTTTGGGGCAGTATTGATGGCTACTGTGTCACAAACTCCTGCTCTCTTTGAGGGGAGAAAATAATTCTAATTCTACAAATTTGGAATAGATTAAATGAGTTAATAATTACTTGGAAAACTTTATGGAGGTTTTAATGTCTAATAATTCCTGACTTTTTTATTTTTTTGATATAGATAAGAATTACTTTTGAGAAACTAAAGGATTGCTCTTTTTTTTTTTTTTTTTTTTTGAGTTGGAGTCTCACTCTGACGCCCAGAATGAGTGCGGTGGCCGCTCCCAACCACCACAGCCTCGACCCGCTGGGTTCCGGCGATCCTTCCGCTTCAGTCTTCCAAGTAGCTGGAACTACAGGCCGCGCTACCACGCCCGGCTAATTTTTTGATTTATTGTAGAGATGAGGTCTCACCAAGTTGCCCAGGCAGGTCTTGAACCCGCGGGTTCAGGCAGTCCACTCACCTCAGCCTCCCAAAGGTGCGGGATTACAGGCTGAGCCACTAAGCCCAGCTAGGATTGCTCTTCGCCTTGATTGGTGTGAGATGAATACTAATGAGCTAAAAAAAAAAAGAGAGATGTGGAAAGTAAATAAGGCAAAGGGGTCCACTGAATAGATTTATTTGACACAAAGTAAAGCTTAAAGAACAGAATTTCTCAAGTAAATGGAAATCATAGTAAATGAACACCAGACTGTGTTCATTTGGGAGCTGGATGCAGTAATCATCTTGATATTAGTAGGGTATTTTCCCTGAGGAGTCCCTAAATCATGATCTACTCCAGGCTCCCTACACTTCCCCACAAATTCCCCAAGAGCCATAAACATAAAGGAAACAAAACAGAGGAGAGGAAATGTATCCTCTTCTTTTGCTTGTGCTTAGTTGCTCCATGTCCCTAGGGAATGTTGCCCACTGCCAGAGGTGAATGATTCTGCGGATTTCCAAGCTACCATGCCCATTCTGCCCACCGGCCACCAGCCACAGCCGAAATGTTTCCACACAGGGCAACTGCTGCTCCTTTTAAAGTCCAAAAGACAGTGTAATACTTGTGCTCATTATTTTCCTCTCCCCCATTGTTTATGTCTTGATTTACACTCCTCTCTTTGCTGTCTCTCAAAGTCCCTCATTCTTCCCTCTGCCCTTAAAAGATGCTTTTCCTCTTCTTTAGGGCATCTGAGAGCCTCAGCCCAACTCTGCTTGAGTCTTCATCAAGGTGTGTTTTTGTTTTCCCTCCTGCCATCACTTACTTTTTCACCTCATCCTCCTGACAGCAGCAAGTGCAATAAACATACCCTTCCCTGACTTACAGGTTAGGCCAGGTGTTTATAATAATAAATTGCATTATTCTTTTATTCCTCATGTCTGACACATTTTAGAAAAATGATTCCCAACCTTGTGACACTCCAGGATGTGCTCAATTAGAATTGTGAAATCACTTTTAATCAGAAATTTAAAATTTTTAAAAAACTTCTTAAGTGGCATATGGTACTTTTGGGAGGAGAGGGATGAAATGATACAAGGAAAGTGATTAAACTCTTAAAAATAACAATAGTGCTTTGCCATATTATAATCCAGTCATTAAATGGCTTCTGACTTTTCATTGTAAAGTTGCATGACAGCTGATGTAGATCCAATCACATTTTTTTCCAAGTGAATTGTTCATTCAGCACCTGTGAGTGCCTACTCAATCTGGGCAGTTAATTTAGTCTCACCCTACAATGACACAGATTTGTTTTATAATTATATGGGGCAGTAGAGCACTTAATTGGGAGTCACTGAGTCATGGATCCTTTAATTCTTCCTGCTAGTCTGCATGCTCTTGACCTGGGGCAAGGCACTTAATTTGTTTGAGCCCTAGTTGCGTCATCAACATAATAAGGTTACTAGTCTAAGACACCACTAAGGTTATTCCAGCTCAGTGAAAAAAAAAAAAAAAAAGCACTGGATTTTTTTTTAAATTAAAGTTGAGTTTGCACTAGGTGCAGTGGCTCACACCTATAATTCCAGCACTTTGGCAAGCTAAGGCGAGAGGATTGCCTGAGTCCAGGGGTTCGAGACCAGCCTGGGCAACTTGGTGAGACCTGGTTTCTACAATAAATCAAAACATTAACCGGGTATGGTGGTGCACACCTGTAGTTCCAGCTACTTGGAAGGCTGAGGTGGAAGGATCATGTGAGCCCAGAATGTCGAGGCTGCGGTGGCCGTGAACGTGCTACTACACTCCAGCCTGGGTGACAGAGACTCCAACTCAAAGATATAAAATAAAATAAAGTGAACAATTCAACATTTGGATGTTGAGAACCAGATGTATGTAGAAAGAACTCTAGACCAGTGTTTGTCAATATAGAGAAGTGTCATGAGCCAGGTGAAGTGGTACACTCTTATAGTCCCAGCTACTGGGAAGGCTGAGACAGGATTGCTTGATCCCTGGAGTTGGAGTTCAGCCTGGGCAAAATAGTGAAACCTTGTCTCTTAAAAAAAAAAAAAAAAAAAAAGGCCATAGTGGCTTGAGCCTGTAATCCCAGCACTTTGCGAAGCTGAGGAGAGAGAATGGCCTAAGCCCAGGGGTTCAAGAGCAGCCTGGGCAACTTGGCAAGACCTCACCTCTACAATAAATTTAAAAAAAAAAATTACTGGGATTGATCAAATCTTATTCGATCATGAAATCTTATTTGATCATGAAACCTCTGTGTGTGTGTGTGTGTTTGTGTGTGTTTTCTTTTTTTTTTTTTTTTTTTGAGTTGGAGTCTCACTCTGTCGCCCAGACTGGAGTGCAGTGGCCGCTCCCGGTCACCACAGCCTCGACCTGATCGGGCTCCGGCGATCCTTCCGCCTCAGCCTTCCAAGTAGCTGGAACTACAGGCGCACGCTACCACGCCCGGCTGATTTTTTGATTTATTGTAGAGATGAGGTCTCCCTGCCCAGGCGGGTCTTGAACCCGCGGGCTCAGGCAATCCACTCACATCAGCCTCCCAAAGGCGTGGGATTACAGGCTGAGCCACCAAACCCGGCTTGTGTGTGTTTTCTTTTTGAGTTGAAGTCTCACTCTGTCACCCAGTCTGGAGTGCAGTGGCACACTCATGGCCACCTAAGCCTCAACCTGCTGGGCTCAGGAGATCCTTCTGCCTCAGCCTTCCAAGTAGCTGGAACTATAGGCACATGCCCAGCAGGTCAAGACTGCAGTGACCGTGAGCACGCCACTACACTCCAACCTGGGCAACAGAGTAAGACTCCAACTCAAAAAATAGTAATAATTATAATAATTATTGTGATATTTGGCTATCAAAATAGAACAAAATTAACAAAACCCCTATTTCATACTCTATCTTTAAAAATATGGATGTCAGTTGAAAAGTTGAGTGTTGTACACACAAATAGACACTGTGAAAGTACCATAAGAAAATAAAAGAATATTGTTTTAATCCTGAGATGTAAAAGGCCCACGTAAGCAAGACTCCAACTCTGGAAGCCTTATAGGAAAAGAATGGCACATCAAGTACATTTAAAATAAAATTTTGTAGTCAGGTATTGTGGCACACACCTGTAATCCCATCACTTTGAGAGACGAGGGTGAGAGGATTGCCTGAGCCCACAAGTTCAAGACCAGTCTGGGCAACTTGATGAGACCTCGTGTTTACAGTAAATCAAAAAAATTAACCAGGTGTGGTAGAATGCACTCTGTGGTTCCAGCTATTTGGAAGGCTGAAGCAGAAGAGTTAACTGGGCCCAGGAGGTCGAGGCTGCGGTGGCTATGAGTGTGCCACTACTGCACTCCATCCTCGGCAACAGAATGAGACTCTGACTTAAATAAATAAATAAATAGCCTGGCGTGTTGGTTCATGCCTATAATCCCTGTACTTTGGAAGACCGAGGTGAGAGGATTGCCTGAGTCCACGGGTTCGAGACCAGCCTGGGCAACTTGGCGAGACCTCATCTCTACAATAAATGCAAAAATTAGCCGGGTGTGGCAACACATGCCTGTAGTTCCAGCTACTTGGAAGGCTAAGGTGAAAGGATCATCTGAGCCCAGCTGGTTGAGGCTGCAGTGGTCGTGAGCAGCATACCACTGCACTCTAGCCTGGTCAACAGAGTGACTCAAATAAATACATGTATACATACATAAGTAAATAAAATACAATTTTTTTTTGCAAGTGATACCTAAAACAAAATTAATATTATGTTTTGGCTGTAGCAGGCAAAAAGTTAATATACTCGGTAATCTTATAAATTAATAAATAACCTCATGGGAAAACGGCAAGTTACCTGAAGAAGTATACATGACTAATAATTATAGTAAAAGATGCTTAACCTCACTAGTGATTAAGGAAATATAATTTAAAACAAAAAATTACTGATAGTTCCACTGGCAAAAAATTGAGACTATCCAAGTCAGCAGACTCTGAGAGAAAGGACTTTGTTAAGTATTGGCTGCACACCAAGTTTCAGACCACACCAGTAATACAAAGGTGAAGCTCTTTCCCTCAAGAAGCTTGCACTCTAGTGGTAGGACAAACAGATTACAGCAAGATATTTTCTACAGTGGTATTATGAACCCAGTCTGGTGAGAGTATTAGAGGAAATCCTGAATTGGCAGCCAAGGCAGTGATCAGAGACCATTTTACAAGGACAAGGTGTGAGGTGAGACTGAAAACAAAGAAGAGGTGGGCAGAGGAACTCTGGGCAGAGAAACAAGCCAAGAAAAGCAAAGATCTGGTGCAAGTGATAAGTAATGTACTATATTGTCTGACATAAAGCTAGCTAGGTGTCAGGACCCCTGAGGAGTAGCCAAGGAGTAGATCAGGAAATACCTGGTAATTCAAGACTTAAGACTCAATTTGACTGAGGCGGGAGGATTGCTTGAGGCCAGGAATTCCAGGCTGCAGTGAGCTATGATCATGATGCCTATGCTACAAAACAAGACCTTATCTCAAAAGAAAAAAAAAAGGCTTAATTTGGCCAGTCAATGGTTTTTAAATTATTCTTTGGTTTTGCAAATAAATGTGCTTCTGAGTTTTCACAAGCATTTTAGTTCAAGCATCTTCTTTGGAAATATTTTTAATTAGTTTTAAAAATGTAATACATAGAAATACCTGCAACCTGAAATGTGTTGTATGCCACATTTTAATGCCTTAATGTGTGATTCCAAAATATGAATGAACATGTTTTGATGCAGGCCACAGAGGAAAGCATCAGCCATCACCGAGAATACAGTACAATGTCTTACAAATGTTTCATTGTTTGGTAAAGCTGAACTCTGACCAGCCCTTTGGATTTGTGCCTATACAAAGCAGGTATAATTGGAACAGAGAGTAAGCCTGAAAATCACAAGAGTCTCAGACACACCAAATGAACACAAAATCTTGGAACTGACAGTTCACAGAAACACATTGACATCCTTGTGATAATGCCAAGCTAGAGAGCATGTTAAAACATAAGAAGTAATTTTCAATGCTTTTTTCTGAATTTGGTATTTGTGATACGAAAAGAATTTGGTAAATGCTGTTAGTGATTCAACCCTGAAACAAAAGTTTTACTATTCTCACATTTATGGATCTTTTGGATCCTTGGAATTGAAGAGTCTTCTAAAATCAGCAACATGACTCACTTTTTTTTTCTTTTTTTTTTTTTTTTTGAGTTGGAGTCTCACTCTGTCGCCCAGACTGGAGTGCAGTGGCCGCTCCCGGCCACCGCAGCCTCGACCTGCTGGGCTCCGGCGATCCTTCCGCCTCAGCCTTCCAAGTAGCCGGAATTACAGGCGTGTGACTCACTTTTTAAAGGTTGATTTCAACTCACTCATTTAACAATAGTTGAGTGCCTCCTGTGTGCTGCCAGGTACTGTGCCAAGCACCAAGGATACTGTTGGCACAAGTATGTAGTCTCTGCCCTCATGGAGCTTACAGTCTAGAGGGGGACACAGATACCAATCAAATGAACACATAAGCAAAACTAAAATGTCAACCATGGTAATAGGTGTTATCAAGATGAGACACTCAAACACTCTTTATCTTCTGAGCCTGTTTCCAGCAAAAAAAAGAGGAGACACCCATGTGCTGTGTACGCGGTGATGTATTGTGGCAGGATGTGACCTTTTGTTCAGGAAGTTCAGGAAAAGCTCTTCATAGGAAGTGACCCTTGATCTAAGGTCAGGAAGATTGGGTGAACAGTTAGAGGGCTGATGCAGCCAGAGTATGGAGAGCAGGGTGGTGAGGCAGAGGTCAGATTGTGCTGGCTTCGGAGAGCATGATCAGGAGCTTTGTCCTGATACAGAGAATATGAGTAGCTGTTGATTTTTAAGGAGATGAAGTGGCTGACATACTATATCCCCATGATTGTGAGATACCCCCCCTTTTTTTTTACACTTTCATATCCCTGAAATCAAAGTTTAATTAGCATTGTTTTATTTCTAAGCTATATGTAAAATGATGTGACTTATAGTCAGTGACATTTTAGAGTTGGTGAAATATCAGGTTTGTGATTTTACAAGATCACATTGTATGTAATGTGGAGAGCAGATTTATGATTATTTGCATGGATCAGGGTTTTATTTATTTTGTTTTATAATAAAATCAGAAATTGACTCCTGATGCAGAGTAACACTAATATCAATCTTCATCTAATTTCACTGCCTAATTTCAAAGTTTTCTTTCTGTCAGAGTAGTTCCTTTATTTTCATTAACTTTGTAATGAATAAATACTGTTAGACCAAGCATGGTGACTCATGCCTGTAATCTCAGCACTCAGAGGTCAAGACAAGAGGATTGCCTGAGCCCAGCAGGTCAAGGCTGCAGTGGCTGTGATCTCCAGCCTGAGCAATAGAGTGAGACTCCAGCTCAAAAAAAGAAAAAAAAAATTTTCATACAATTTCACGGCCTGATTTCAAAGTTCTCTTTCTGTCAGAGTAGTTTTGTTCTCATTACCTTAACAATAAGTACATAGGTAAATAAATACTGTTAATATAAACATAGGTTAAAAAAAACTGTCTTTATAAACTATCCCTTTTGACAGAATGAGACCCTGTCCCAAAAAAATATATATAAATAAATAAAAGTACCCCTTTTATTCAATAGATAAACATAAACTGATACAGGTATTCACAAATGAATATAGATAAAATCTACAGAATTTTTCTTAATAAAAGTGTTCTGCTTTGAAAAACAGAGTTAGCCGGGCTCAGTGGCTCAGCCTGTAATCCTGCGCCTTTGGGAGGCTGAGGTGAGTGGATTGCCTGAGCCCGCGGGTTTGAGACCTGCCTGGGCAGCGAGACCTCATCTCTACAATAAATCAAAAAATCAGCTGGGCGTGGTAGCGCATGCCTGTAATATGGGCTACTCGAAAGGCTGAGGCGGAAGGATCGCCAGAGCCCAGCAGGTGGAGGCTGCGGTGGCCGGGAGCGGCCACTGCACTCCAGTCTGGGCGACAGAGTGAGACTCCAACTCAAAAAAAAAAAAAAAAAAAAAGAAAGAAAGAAAAACTGAGTTTGAAAACTGCTAGTCTACGTAATAGGGATTCACCAAGGATTTTTTCACAGGAAAATGAAATCACTGAAATTGTAGTATGGAACTATGACTGACCACAGCAATGTGGGAAACAGGAGGGGAGGAAGGCGCTGTGAGTATGGAAGAAGGAAGAGAGGCAAGTTGTTTTACCCCCCAAAAAACATAAAACTTTCTACCTCATAATGTTTGTTTGTTTGTTCAGTTGGAGTCTCACTCTGTCACCCAGGCCGGAGTGCAGTAGCAGTATCATAGCTCACCACAGCCTCAACCTCCTGGACTTAGTCATTCCCTCTGCCTCAGCCTTCCAAATAGCTGGGACTACAGGTGTGTGCCACCGTGCCTGGCTTATTTTAAAAATTTTTTTTGTAGAAACAAGGTCTCACTATGTTGCCCAGGCTGGTCTTGAACTCCTGGGCTCAAGTAGTCCTCCCGCTTCGGCCTCCCATAGTGCTGGAATTACAGACATGAACCACTGTGCCTGGCCATAATCATGCTTCAAGAATTATACAAATTATTGACATAGTTTCCTTCCCTATCTTATATTTTTATTATGGTAAGTTTCTTTAGTTCCAAGATGAGTCTTTCTGTTGTCTAAAACTGAATTAAATGGCTGGACACGTAGACTCATGCTTGTAATCTCAGTACTTTGGGAGACAGAGGTGAGGGGATTGCCTGAGACAGGGATTTGCGACCAGCCTGGGCAACTTGGCGAGACTTCATCTCTACAATAAATCAAAAAGTTAGCCAGGCATGGTGGTGCACACCTGTAGTTCTAGCTACTTGGAAGTTTGAGGCGGAAGTTTTGCCTGAACTCAGCAGTTGAAGCTGCAGTGACTGTGAGCATGCCACTGTACTCCAGCCTGGGCTACAGAGTAAGATTCCAACTCAAAAGAAACTCCACAAAACTGTATTAAATGGCTGTTCAACATTTTTTAAAAGAGAAATATATTATCATTTGACACAAAAAAAGTTGTTTCCAGGGCCGGACATGGTGACTCACACCTATAATCCCAGCACTTTGGGAGACTGAGGTGAAAGGATTGCCTGAACCCATGAGTTTGAGACCAGGGTTCAAAACCAGCCTGGGCAACTTGGCGAGACCTCATCTCTACGATAAATCAAAAAATGAGCTAGGCGTGGTGACGTGTGCCTATAGTTCCAGCTACTTGGAAGACTGAGGTGGACAGATCATCTGAGTCCGGTAGATCGAGGCTGTGGTGGCCATGAACATGCCACTGTTCTTCCAGCCTGGGCAACAAGAGTGAGAGATTCCAACAGTTGTTCCCACTATTTTGATCTTTTTATATCAAACCCTGTCTCAGTGGCCGCCTCCAACTACTCCGTTACTCTTATCCACATGTTCATTACCCAGGACTCCCTCTTCTAAAGATGGTAACTATGGTGGCTGTTACCAGGGTTCCAGATGAGACACTCTAATGGCACTACAAGGCAGTGGCCACATTTTTAGTGCTTTTGCATGTTACTTAGTTTGTCAAATTAACTTTTCCCAGTTAGACCTTGTTAAAGCTATGAATAAAGAGTCCTTTTATTTATTTATTTTGGGTTGGGGTCTCACTCTGTCACCCAGGTTGGAGTGTAATGCACGTTCATGGCCACTGCAGCCTCAACCTGTTGGGCTCAGGTGATCCTCCCGCTTCGGCCTTCCAAGTAGCTGGAACTACAGGCATTAACTATCACACCTGGCTAATTTTTTTATTTATTGTAGAGACAAGGTCTCGCCAAGTTGCCCAGGCTGGTCTCAAACCCTTAAGTTGAGACAGTCCTCTCGCCTCTACCTCCCAAAGTTCTGGGGTTACAGGCTTGAGCCACTGCGCTCAGCTAAAGAATCCTTGTAAATAGACGAAATAATTATTCCTAAATATTACTTTTAAATACTGACTTTTTTCCCTGCTTTTTTACTTTCTTAAAGACAAGGTCTTACTCTGTCTCCCAGGCTGGAGTACAGTGGCACAAGCAATCACAACTTACTGAAGCCTCTAATTCCTGGACTCAAGCCATCATTTCACTTCAGCCTCTCATGTAACTAGGACTACAGGCTCACACCACCACACCTAGCTAATTATTTGTATAGTTGGGATCTTGCCAAACCTGGTCTCAAGCCCCTGACCTCAAGTGATCCACCCACCTCAGCCTTCCAAAGTGTTAGATTACAGGTGTGAGCCACCATGCCTGTCCTATACTGATTTTTTTTCTTTTTTTTGAGTGCAAGTCTCACTCTGTCACGAGGCTAGAGTGCAATGGCATGATCACAGCTCACTGCAGCCTCAATCTCCTGTTTCTACAAAAAAAATTAGCTGGATGTGATGGCATGCACCTATATTCCCAGCAGGAGGATCACTTGAACCCAGGAGTTTTAGGCTGCAGTGAGCTGTGATTGTGCCACTGGACTATAGCCTGGGTGACAGAGTGAGACTCCAATGCAAAAATAAATAAATGCAATAACCAAGAACATTTTATGGACATATAAAGACATATATAGGCATAGTAGACACGTCCACATCATAGTAATTACTGCAGTGACCATGCATTCAGTAGTAACTCTGCTGTAATGTTTAGGTGTATATCTGATTTGTAGGAAAATAGGCAACAACATATGTACATATGTGTTATGGGATGAATTTTATGCCCCCCCCCAAAAAGGTATGTTGAAGTCCTAACCTCCTGTACCTCAGACTGTGACCTTATTTAAAAATAGGCTGGGCACGATAGCTATGTTTGTAATCTCAGCATTTTGAGATGCCAAGGTAGGAGGATTGCTTGAGCTCAGAAGACCAACCTAGGCAATGTGGTGAGACCTTGCCTCTACAAAACATTTTTTTAACTTTAGTCAGGCATGGTGGCACAAGCCTATCGCCCCAGGTACTCGGGAGGCTGAAGAAGGAGGATCACCCGAGTCCAGGAGTCCGAGGCTTCAGTGAGCCGTGACCATGCCACAGCACTCCAGCCAGGGTGACAGAGTGAGACTTGGACTCAAAAAAAATGATTGGAAACAGAGTCATTGCAGATGTGATTAGTTAAAATGAGGTCCTACTGGAATAGGGTGGGCCCTAATTTAATATTACTAGTGTCCTTAAATTAAAGGCACACACAGAAGGCCAAGTGATAACGAAGGTAGAGATTGGAGGGATGAAGCAAGGAATGCCAAAGACTGTTGGCAAATCACCAGAAGCTAAGGAGACAGAGAAGGATTCCCCTTCAGGAGGAAGGAGCATGGCTTTACCAACACCATAACTTTGGGCATCTAGCCTCCAAAATCGTGAGACAATAAATTTATTGTTATGACAGTCCTGAGAAACTAGTACAGTATGTGAAGCTATTTGTGGCCCACCTACTTGATTCACTTGAATATATCAGTGGGAAAATAGAGTTGCCTAGATATGTCAGTCATTTCACACCTTGTCCAAGCCTCTAGCTGAGATAAATCACCATCTGGTGTGATTCCTTTACCTATTCCTTGCCACAGTTTACTGGAACAAGGGTGGACACCTGACTCTAGTGCAATGAAGTCACTGACCAGCAGCCACAGGACTTGTGTAGCCTAGTGTGAAAAGAGGAGTTCTTTGTTCTTTCTTTTTTCTTTTTTTTTTTGAGTCAGAGTCTCACTGTCGCCCAGGCTGGAGTGCAGTGGCACACTCACTGCCACTGCAGCCTCAACCTGCTGGGCTGAGGCGATCTTTCCACCTCAGCCTCCCGAGTAACTTGGACTACAGGTGCATGCCACCACGCCCAGCTAATTTTTTGATTTATTGTAGAGACGGGGTCTCACCAAGTTGCCCAGGCTGGTCTCGAACCCCCGGGCTCAGGCAATCCTCTTGCCTCTGCCTCCCAAAGTGCTGGGATTACAGACGTGAGCTCTCTCTTAAAAACTAGGACTTAGAGACTCAGAAGGATATAGTTGCAGGAATTTGCCTCAGGGAACTGAAATAGAAACGCACAGAGGAAGCTTGAAGTGGCCATTCCGAAACTTATACAAACTGCTGACCAAGAGAGGAGCAGAAAAAATACACTCAAAGAAACATGACAATAAGTTAGGGGAGACAGAGGAGGGAAAGTGTTACTCTAGGTGAGGCTGAAGGCTACCTTATTTACAACCATTATCACCCTCTAGTAGAGCACTCAACTCTTAGTTGGGCTTAATCCTCCCGAGTAAAACACTGCACATCTCAACCTCTCTGGTCAGCTAGGTGTGACCTTAACTAAGAATTCACAACCTTAGAAAGTTTCCTTGAATGGAGGTAGGGATGAGCCTCTTTATTTGGCTGCTTAGAAATCAAATCAGGGGTGAGGGGTGAAATGGATAATAGGAGGCAGTGCCCGAAACCCACCAATGCTGGAGCTCCTAAGAAGACCTGACATGGTAGTGCACTCTGCCATTCCACTGTGTACCACCTTTTTTTTCCAGCCTTTCTTTTTCTCTTCATTTATTTCTTTCTGTTCCCTTTCATTTCTTTTCCTTCTTGTTTGTTTACCCTCCCTATATGAAAAGTGTTGGTTAGGACCTTTTGGTTTCTCATCCCAGTTACCTGGTACAGTGGGTCTCTATGATGAGAAATTCATGGGCATCACCATGATCAGGAATTGTGGCAGCTAAGCCAAGCTTCATAGAATTGAGGACTAGTCAGGGAGGTGTAGTGGCTCACACCTATAATCCCAGAAAATTGGGAGGTCAAGGTGGAGTTCAAGACCAGATTGGGCAACATGGCAAGACCTCGTCTCTACCAATAATAATAATAATAAAAACTGCCGGGCTCGGTGGCTCAGTCTGTAATCCCGCGCCTTTGGAGGCTGAGGTGAGTAGATTGCCTGAGCCTGCGGGTTTGAGACCCGCCTGGGCAACTTGGCGAGACCTCATCTCTACAATAAATCAAAAATTAGCTGGGCATGGTAGCGTGCGCCTGTAGTTCCAGCTACTTGGAAGGCTGAGGCGGAAGGATCGCCAGAGCCCAGCAGGTCAAGGCTGCGGTGGCCGGGAGCAGCCACTGCACTCCAGTCTGGGTGACAGAGTGAGACTCCAACTCAAAAAAAAAAAAAAAAAAAAGAAGAAGAAGACTAGCAGCTCCCAGAGGCCCCAGGACCAGAGATCCAGAACAGCTGTAGCCTGAGTGTGTTTAGCAGCAGAAGGTGTACCAGGACCTCTTTGCAGGCCTTGGCCACACCATCTCCCACAGTGTTTCTGGGTCTGTATGCTGCTGCCCCTACTAAAGACTCAGTTTTGTGCCTCAAGTTCCGTTTCCTCCAGAAAGAGAATCTGATGTTTTCATTCAGCCAGTCATGCCACCAGTCCTACTCATTGGCCACAGTCAGGCCTGTCTGTTGCCTATCCTTGGGTCATGTGGTAGGAGCTGATGTTTTTACCACTAGCCTCTCTCCCTTCTTCTGGTACCAGTGCCCTGATTTTCTACAGGAAAATCATGCTTCCCTCACCCTTGTTCCACATGGCCCAAATATTCTCATATGGACTCAACATCCTCAATATTTATAGTGATTCAGAGATGGGCTCACTACCCAGTCCAAGCCAATTAAATACTGACATATTTGAGAAAGGTGTACTTCCTTGATTCCTGAACTTGGCACTGTTGTGATGTGAGCCAGGATCTAGCAGCCATCTTGTCGTCACTAGGGACAACTTACCTGTGGATGCGACCAGTGTGAAGGGGTAGGAGCCAAAAGGTGAAAGAGAGATTGAGTATCTGGCATCGTTTGAGCCTTGAGCCAGCTAGGCTTTACCATTATGTAAGTCAACATGGTCCTCTTTTTTGCTCAAACCACGTTGAAAGGATTTTTCACCTAAAACTGAAAATGCCTTAACTGGTCCAGATCAGTTGGCCACTCTAGTCCAATCAGCAATGACTAGAGTTGTAGACCAGATGTCACTTGCAGAACAGTGCACTCAAGGAGAGTCAACCCTAGAGACAGGGCTATGGGACAGGCAATGTGAAGCTCAGCCTTTCCACTATAAATAAGCCTGTGCAAGGCAAGGTTATTTAAAGTTTGGAGTTCATAAATCACAGTGGCTTTGTTACAACAACAAAAACGAAAACAAAAAATAGCCTTTTATTTTTATTATAATTTTATTTTATTTTATTTTTTTTGTCTTTTTGAATTGGGATCTCCCTCTGTCACCCAGACTGGAGTGCAGTGGCCGCTCCTGACCACCACAGCCTCGTCCTGCTGAGCTCCGGCGATCCTTGCTGCTCAACCTTCCAAGTAGCTGGAACTACAGGTGTGCACTACCATGCCCGGCTAATTTTTTGAATTATTGTAGAGATGAGGTCTCGCCAGATTTCCCAGACTGGTCTCGTACCCGCGGGCTCAGGCAGTCCACTCCCCTCGGCCTCCCAAAGCGCGGGATTACAGGCTGAGCCACCAAGCCCGGCCAAAATTTTATTTGTCTTTTTGAATTGGGATCTCCCTCTGTCGCCCAGCCTGGAGTGCAGTGGCACCATCACAGGTCACCACTGCCTCAACCTACTATGCTCAGGTGATCCTTCCACCTCAGCCTTCCAAGTAGTTGGAACTACAGGCACCCCACCTGGCTAATTTTTTGATTTATTGTAGTGATGAGGTCTCGTCATGTTGCACAGACTGGTCTCACCTCCACCTCCCAAAGTGATGGGATTACAGACTTGAGCCACCAGAGCCAGCCCAAAACTAGTATCTTGAAGTGTAAAAATAATTAAAAATGTAGTTAGGCTTAGTCAGAAAAAAAGCTAAGGATTTAGGGTCCTGTGAGCTACAGTTTAAAATAAGCTTAGACAACTAAAGATCTTTGATTTTTTTAAAAGAGAAAACTAATTGAGGAAAAAAATTAAGGTGAATGTGGTTTGTGACTGTTCTGTTTGAGATGCAAAGCAGTGAGCAATATTGGCAAAGCCACAAATTGGGAGTAGGCTGTGGGAAGGGTGCATGAAGACAGCAATATAAAGGAGACTTTGGAAGGCATTCCTAGCCAAATGCTACCAGTACCAACATGATGGTTATGAATAATAGCTATCTGTCTGGAATGCACTCTGACCCTCTGCTCTGAATCACAAATTTCTCCTTAATTTGTACAAAATTTAATGTACCTGGATTTCCTTCTGCATGTCTTCTCTATCCTTAAGATTTTTTTCAGTTCAGGAATATTTTTGTTTGGGATGACATTAAAAAAAGAAACTGGGAATGAGAATTGGGAAGATGAAAAGGAAGTGCAACTGGAATAAAAATTTTGCAGTGCACCCTGGGGAAGTGGGGGAGGGAAGAAAGATGAAGCAGCTGCCTGAGGCCTTAGAACTTCTCTTCCATGGGACATGTATGATCCTGCTGGACACAGCCAGGTCTGAGGTGTGCTGTGAACTAAGCCTCTGCAGCTTTTCCTATGGGGTGGTTCTGTCCCCCTAGTGAACATCAGCTCTGTTCTTGCGTTCACCCAGTATCACCTCTTTGCTTTTGCTACTCCTCCACTTGGATTGCCCTGTCCCTAATCTTTTTTTTCTTTTTTTTGGAGTTGGAGTCTCTGTCACCCAGGCTGGGGTATAGTGGCAATCCGCTGCCTTGACCTGCTGGGCTCAGGCAATCCTTCTGCCTCAGTCTTCCAAGTAGCTGGAACTACAGGCACGTGCCACCA
>NW_007250674.1:220433-226823 GCF_000164805.1 Carlito syrichta
TCACCAAGTTGCCCAGGCTGATCTCGAACCCCTGGGCTCAGGCAATCCTCTTGCCTTGGCTTCCCAAAGTGCTGGGATTACAGGCATAAGCCACTGCACCTGGCTCCTAATCTTTACTTAGTCATTTATTCTGTTCTCAAATCTGACTTTATCTCTGCCAGGAATCTCCTTAACCTGGCCTTTTCCAGGGGTGAGTTTAAGAACAAAGCTTAGGAAATAATAGGTCAAATAATGTTACCCCAAATTTTTTATCTTAAACATCCAAGTGACTCTGGATAGTGGCAGCTGACAACATGAAGTCATGAAAGCAAAAATATATAAACATTTGAATCAGCAGCAAGACACTGAAGAAAATACCTCTTGACATGATCAGCAACAGGAGACATCAGTTTCTTAGCATTTCATAAACATTGCTAGGGGAGAGAGAATTTCTTTTCTAGCAAACAATAGTGGTAAATGAAAATTAGCTTTTACTAATATAAGCTATATAGATTAAAGGCCATAAGAGCCTAAGGTCTATGTTCAGCTCATGAACGGTCCTGAATCCAGATCTTAGCATAATGCTGAGCACAGTAGGAGCCCAGTAAATATTTGCTGAAGTTATAAATATTATTTCCTTTTTTTTGAGTGAGAGTCTTACTCTGTCACCCAAGCTGGGGTGCAATGGCATGCTCATGGCCACCACAGTCTAGACCTGCTGGGTTCAGGCGATCTTTCCACCTCAGCCTTCCAAGTAGCTGGAACTATAGGCACGCACTACCATGCCTGGCTAATTTTTTGATTCATTGTAGAGATGAGATCTCGCCAAATTGCCCAGGCTGGTCTCAAACCCGTGGGCTCAGACAATCCTCTCACCTCAGCCTCCCAAAGTGCTGGGATTATAGGCATGAGCCACTGCTCCCAGCCTCCTATTTTCTGTAATATTTTATCTTATTGTTTTTTAATTTTTTTGTAGAGACAAGGTCTTGCTATGTTGGCCAGACTGGTCTCAAATTCCTGACCTCAAGGAATCCTCCTCCTGCCTTTGCCTCCCAAAGTGACAGGATTACAAATGTGAGTCACCGCTCCTGGACTGCTACAGTATTGGAGCAAATGGAGCACAAAAATGGCACAAAGCAAGGAAATGGGTCCGGAAGGGTTTTATGCAGGATGTGGCTATACGAGCTGAATCTCAAATAAATGGAATAGATATTTTCCAGGGAAAGAAGTGGAAAGCAGGAACAATTCTAGGCAGGAGGGATTCATTTTAGCAGTCACTGAATTGTGATACTATAGTTGTGGAAGTACTGGTGATGTGCTGAAATATGGGGCACAGTCAGGAGCTAGTATGAGATGATGCTAAAGAAGAAGTGACCAGGGATCACTCCTGGGCCTCCTATGCCATCTCAAAGATTTTGGCCACAGGAAAAAGTGATCACAGTCACATGAGCATCTTAGTAAGAGGACTTTGGCAGCTTTGGCTGCTGTGTTGCAGATAGCCTGGATCCTTTCAAGCATGGAGGCAGAGAATTTTTTTAAGAGATTATTGTCATGATGCTCTAGAGTACTGTGGAGATGAAACAAATATCAAGTGATATTAAGGAAGTGAAATCAATAGCATTTGGTCATGGAATCGATGTTTTGTGATGACAGAGCCTAAGAGAGTCTAGAATGACTCAACCAGCACCACTGAAATAAGGAATACAGGAAGAGGACTAGGTACATTTGTAAGGGATGATGACGAGATCAGTTTTTTATAGCTGAGTATAAACTATACTCAGCTATGCCTGAGGATTACACAGGTGAGTGTGAACAGCAAGCAGCTGCATAACTTAGTAGGACTCTGGAAATCAAGAGTGACAGGCTGGCCGCAGTGGCTCACTCCTGTAATCCTGGCACTTTGGGAGGCAGAGGCGAGAGGATTACCTGAGCTCAGGGGTTTGAGACCAGCCTGAGCAACATGGCAAGACTTCGTCTCTACAATAAATTTAAAAAATTAGCCAGGTGTGATGGCGTATACCTTGTGGTTCCAGCTACTTGGAAGGCTGAAGCAGAAGGGTCACCTCAGTCCAGCAGGTCAAGGCTGCGGTGGCTGTGAGCATGCCATGGGACTCCAGCCTGGGTGACAGAGTGAGACTCTGACTCAAAAAAACCCACAAAAAAACAAGTGGCAATATAGGTTTTGGACAGCAGCACTGAAAGCTATTTGGGTGAGATTACCTAGAGTGAAGAGAGAAGTCAGCCAAAGACAGCTTTAACATTTTAGAAGTCAAGGCAGAGGGCCCACATTTGCATGTTCTTTTTACCTTTGTGGAAGAAGTATACATCACTAGTATTGGTGTTGTAAGATATACAAGTTATTAGAGGATGACTTAAATATTTTTCCTGTAAGTAATGAATTGCATTATATGGTAGGAATAGTCTGATAAAAGAGCGTTTGTAGCTGGGATCGGTGGCTCAAGCCTGTAATCCCAGCACTTTGAGAGGCCGAGGCGAGAGGATTGCCTGAGTCCACGGGTTCAAGACAAGCCTGGGCAACATAGCAAGACCTCATCTCTACAATGAATTTTTAAAAAATTAGCCAGGCGTGGTGCCACACACCTGTAGTTTCAGCTACTTGGAAGGCTGAGGCAGAAGGATCACCTGAGCCCAGCAGATCGAGGCTACGGTGGCTGTGTACGTGCCACTGCACTTCAGCCTGTGTGACACAGTAAGACTCTAATTCAAAAAATAATAAATAAAAAGTTTGGTAAAGACATAGGAAAATGGCTCCTCTTGTGTGATGTCCACAGGGGTGTAAATTAGTATATTCTTCCTGTAGCAGGAACTGTCTGTTGCCCCCAGTATCCATTTTCCTTTTTCTTTAGGGAAAATGATGACCTGACTTGTAGGTGAAAGTATGAGCTTCAGAGAAATAAAACCTACATTTCTCAGCCTCCCCTGAAGCTACATCTAGTCATATGACCAACTTCTGCCCAAAGGGACGTCAGTAGAAGTGGTGATTACACAGAAGAATCTTTGAGAGTTGGGCCCTTTTTTGTCTCCTCCTCCTGACTGCGGTCTGGAATGCAGATTCAATGACTAGGACTTGAGCAGCTGTCTCACACCATGCAGAAGCAGCCAAATTCTGAAGGTGATGGACAGCCCAAACGGTAGGAGCCAGTTTTCTGGGTTGTAGTTATCTCCTGTTTTTCAGAAATATCTGTCTGTGTAAGCCACCCTGTTGAGTGTCCTGTCACGTTTAGCTGAACCTAATCCTGACTGATATGCTTCCCAATGGCAGCATGGCAATATTTTGTCAAGTGTAATATGTGCACAGCCTTCACCCTGGCATCCCACCTCAGGGAATCTACTCTAAGGAAATAGTTGCACAAATTGGGGGGCTGGGAAAGGCGACCTAAAAGTTCTTGAAACAGAAAATTGATTTAAGTAAGTCATATTTCTGTGAAAAGGAACACTGTGAAGTCACTAAAAATGATGACACTACATTTAGACATCACATGAATAGATGTCTGTGACACAGAATGAAAGAAGGGATAACAAATGAGCATGTTTACAATTATTATTCATATAAGACTAATGTATATGTACATATGCACACACCCACCAATGAATCTGTAAATATATATCAATTCTGAGAAATATTTGGTGGATATCTGCAAGCTTAAGAATACACAAATATTCTTTAATGCCTGGAATTGGGATTTTAGATTTTTTTTAACCTTCTCCCCATACTTTGATTATTTGTTTGTTTGTTTTTGAGTTGGTGTCTCACTCCATCACCCAGGCTGGAGTGCAGTAACACGCTGATGGCCACCCAGCATTGACCTGATGGGCTCTGATTATCCTTACCTCAGCCTTCCAAGTAGCCAGAACTACAGGCACACGCTACCACGCCCAGCTTATGTTTGATTTATTGTAGAGACACGGTCTCACCAAGTTTCCCTGTCTGGTCTTGAACCCACAGGCTCAGGAAATTCACTCGCCTCGGCCTCCCAAAGTGCTGGGATTACAGGCTGAGCCACCAAGCCTGACCTTTGATTCTTTGAACTGCTTCTTATCAACCTTATCATTGTGATAAAAACTATAAAGCCTTTTTAATTTTTTAAGTGTTCCATTTTAAAAATTAGTATCATTAAGAAAATACCTTGGTGCAGTGGCTCAAGCCTGTAAATCCCAGCACTTTGGGAGGCAAGGCAAGAGGGTTGCCTGAGCCTAGGGGTTCAAGACCAGCCTGGGCAGCTTGGCGAGATCTCATCTCTACAATAAATCAAAAAATTAGCTGGGGGTGGTAGTGAGCACCTGTAGTTCCACCTACTTGGAAGGCTGAGGCGGAAGAATTGCCTGAGCCCAGCAGGTAGAGACTATGGTGACGGGGAGCATGCCACTGCCCTCCAACCTGGGTAATAGAGTAAGACTCCAACTCAAAAATAAAAAGAAGAAGAAAATAATACAGAGAGCTTTGCCAGCTACTGTGCAGGAAGAGGCATGGCCATTATTGCTAAAAGGCAAATAAATAAAAATATACTCCAAGAAAACTGACTCATGTTTTTGTGGTAGTCTGTACTAGGTGGTCGTATCCTTATTAGCAGATTTTTAAAACTTTCTACTAATAAAACAATAGAAACTTAAATGACAGCCTTAATGGATAACATATTTCAATTATTGTACTTTTTACAGATCTAGGGACTTGGAGTGGGGAGAGGAAATGTATTTATGGTTTCAGAGTACCTTCAGTCATTTAGGACCCCTAGTTTTTATTTTTTTTTCTTCAGAAATGTAGTCTGGGAGGCAGAGGCGAAAGGATTGTCTGAGCTCAGGGGTTCAAGACCAACCGGAGCAACATGGCAAGACCTCGTCTCTACAATAAATTTTAAAAATTAGCCAGACATGGTGGCTCATGCCTTGTGGTTCCAGCTACTTGGAAGGCTGAAGCAGAAGGATCACCTCAGTCCCGCTGGTCGAGGCTGCAGTGGCCGTGAGCGTGCCACTGCACTCCAGACTGGGTGACAGAGTGAGACTCCAACTCAAAAACAAAACAAACAAACAAAACAAGAACTAATTAATGTAATCAAAATTTTGAGTTTTTAAAGATGGACTCCTACTCTAAAGTAACTCTGTGCAATTTATTTTCCCACCGAAATCTAAGGTTATTTATTATTTTTTATATTTTATTTCATGTATTTTTATTGCAAAAATCTTTATTAAGAAATGAGATGTATTTATACAATTCATAGTAGTTAAAGCAAAGTCAAATTATAGGGCACCTTAAAACAGTAAAGTACTTAGAGTCTGTTTACTCATAGACCTGCTTACTTCAGGATTTCTCAGTGTTAAACTTTTATGACAATAAGTCACTCCCCTTTTTTAATTTGAGGAATTGCCTGCCAACTTGGATGGAAATAATCTGAAACTCAAAGATTTTAGCACTTCTGTTTAATCTCTTTTATGGCCATTTAAGTAACACTGCATGAGAATTCTTTCTTCATTTTTATCATGTTGGGTTTCCCAGTGCTGCTCTCACTTAGCATTTCAGAAAAGAAGAAAAGCAGCAGGCAGTGATTATTTGGTCCCTAGTAGCCTCTTGTCTGCTATAAAATCAAAAGATTTGGCTAATTCGAAGTCTTAATTTTTAAATGTATTTAATATGATTAAAATACTAAAATTTCACTTAGAAAACAGTCTTTGCTCATTCACAGAAAAGTAAGTATTTTTATGGTAATGCCCCCAAGACACCTTGGCAATATTTTGTCAAGTGTAATATGTACACAGCCTTCACCCTGGCATCCCAAGGAATCTACCCTAAAGAAGCAATTACACAAATTGAGGGGCCGGAAAGGGTGACCTAAAAGTTCTTCAAACAGAAAATTGGTTAAATAAGTCATATTTCATAACAAGTATTTCTCAGCTGTTTAGACTGCTTTCTTTTTGAACTTCAAATTAAGATAAATATATAAATGCTAATGAGTATAAAGATATGTTTAACGAGAAGTTAATGTAAAATAAATGTAAATGTTTATGCACAGAAATCTATAAATATAAGCTAAACTATAAATATATATATAAATGTTTTATCTTCCAAAGTATACATTTATGTAGTTTATATCTCACATATTGATGAATTCTAATGCCTAAAAAAATGTTATTTTCTTTTTTTTTTTTTTTTTTTTTTGAGTTGGAATCTCACTCTGTCGCCCAGACTGGAGTGGAGTGGCCGCTCCCAGCCACCGCAGCCTCGACCTGCAGGGCTCTGGCGATCCTTCCGCCTCAGCCTTCCAAGTAGCTGGAATTAAAGGCACGCGCTACCACGTCTGGCTAATTGTTTTTTTGATTTATTGTAGAGATGAGGTCTCACCAAGTTGCCCAGGCGGGTCTCAAACCCGCGGGCTCAGGCAATCCACTCACCTCAGC
>NW_007250674.1:226843-228184 GCF_000164805.1 Carlito syrichta
GGCACCCTTGTTGATAAGAGGTGTCTCCCCATCCCCAGACAGATATTGACTACTGTTAATTCCACCTCCCTTCCCCTCCCCCCCATAGTTTCCCACCACTGTCAGTCCTTTTTTTATAGTATTACAGTGGATGTTCAAGGTCCGCTGTATGCGTGAGAATATGTGATACTCAGATCTTTGTTTCTGTGAGAGGTCACTCAGTATTATTGTCAACAATATAGTTTAATGGAAAAGTCCCTGACCTTTCCTAATTGAGTGTGCCTTTTGCTGGCTGTGTGCCATTGGATAAATAAACATATTAATTTAGTCAATAATTCATTCAACAAGCACATAGTGACTCTGCGCCCTTCACTACACTAGTCTCAACAAGTAAAGAAAAAAAATCTCTGAAAACTTGGAGATTGCTTTGGCGGCTAGCAATGGTCACAAAAGATAAATAGTTATGGTTTAGTGGACTACATACCCACTGATTAAAACTTTCCACCAAGGAGCTTGAGTAGAGTTTGGGCCCTACTAGGTTGTGCAACAGGGATTCTAGGCCATCAATGCAAATATAGGAAAGCACTTCAAGGCAAGGAATCCTTAGAGAACTTAACCTTGAAAATCTGGGAACAAGCTGGGTTCAGTGGCTCAGCCTATAATCCTGCGCCTTTGGGAGGCTGAGGTGAATGGATTGCCTGAGCCCTCAGGTTCGAGACCCGCCTGGGCAACTTGGCGAGACCTCATCTCTACAATAAATCAAAAATTAGCTGGGCATGGTAGCGCGCGCCTGTAATTCCGGCCACTCGGAAGGCTGAAGCGGAAGGATCGCCAGGGCCCAGCAGGTCGAGGCTGCGGTAGCTGGGAGTGGCCATTGCACTCCAGCCTGGGCGACAGAGTGAGACTCCCACTCAAAAAAAAAAAAGAAAGAAAGAAAATCTGAGAACAGCCAGTCATGGTGGCTCACACCTATAATCACAGCACTTTGGGATGCCAAGGTTGCAGGATTGCCTGAGCCCAAGGGTTGGAGACCAGCCTGGGCAACTTGGTGAGACATCATCCCTACAATAGATCAAGAAAAATTAGCTGGGTATGGTGGCGCATGCCTGTAGTTCTGACTATTTGGAAGGCTGAGGTGGAAGGATCGCCTGAGCCCAGCAGTTCAAGGCTGCGGTGGATGTGAGTGTGCCACTGTACTCCAGCCTGGGGAACAGAGTGAGACTCCAACTCAAAAAAAAAAAAAAAAAAATCTGGGAACATTCTGGGAAGAGAATTATGGCAAAATAAATATGGACATGCCAGCCGGGCTCGGTGGCTCAGCCTGTAATCCCGCGCCTTTGGGAGGCTGAGGTGAGTGAATTG
>NW_007250674.1:228328-229375 GCF_000164805.1 Carlito syrichta
CAATAAATTAAAAAATCAGCCGGACGTGGTGGCGCATGCCTGTAATTCCGGCTACTCGGAAGGCTGAGGCGAAAAGATCTCCAGAGCCCAGCAGGTGGAGGCTGCGGTGGCCGGGAGCGGCCACTGCACTCCAGTCTGGGCTACAGAGTGAGACTCCAACTCCAAAAAAAAAAATATATATATATATATATGGACATGCCTTTTAACAGGGAAGTTGGGAGGATCCTGGTAACATTTGCAAAATAGATTCAATAACATTATGGATGTGAATGAATGAAAAATGAGGAAATAAAGACAAGGAAAATGGATGATGAGTGATCTTTTCCCAAGAAACTTGTTTGTAAAGGAAAAGATGAGAGAAGGCTCAATTTGTAGGAAAGCAGGTTAAGATATTGTTCTAGTTGTTGGAAAGGAGAAGTTTGCATATGCTTAAGACTGAGGGGAAGGAGCCAAAGGAAAGAGAGAAGATGACAAAACAGGAGGAAGGGGGAGACACGGTATTACTAAAGTCACATGAGCTTTGATGCTAGATGAACCTAAATTAGAATCTTATAAACTATATGACTTTGGCCAGTGAAACTTAACCTCTGATCTCACTTTCCTCAGTTGTGAAGTGAGGCCCTAATACATAATGAAGTTTCTTCACTCATTCATGTAATTAACTTGTATGGCAGATGCATGTTGACATGCAGTGGTAAGACACTTGTCCCCACTTTCTAAGATTTTTTGGTTTTTTTGGGTCAGAGTCTCACTCTGTCACCCAGGCTGGAAGGCAGTGGCACGCTAACAGCTAATGCAGCCTCAACCTGTGGGCTCAGGTCTTCCTTCCACTTCAGCCTTCCAAGTAGCTAGAACTACAGGTACGCGCTACTACACCTAGCTAATTTTTTTTATTTATTGTAGAGACGAGGTCTTGCCAAGTTGCCCCCGCCCAAACCCTTGGGCTCAGGTAATCCTCTGGCCTCTGCCTCCCAAAGTGCTGGGATTACAGGTGTGAGCCATCGTGCCCAACCTACTTTCTAGGACTTTTTTTTTTTTTTTTTTTTT
>NW_007250674.1:229733-236983 GCF_000164805.1 Carlito syrichta
GAGAGGCTGAGGTGAGTGGATAGCCTGAGCCCGTGGGTTTGACACCCGCATGGGCAGAGAGACCTCATCTCTACAATAAATCAAAAAATCAGCCGGGCGTGGTAGCGCATGCCTGTAATTCCAGCTACTTGGAAAGCTGAGGCGGAAGGATCGCCGGAGCCCAGCAGGCGAGGTTGCGGTGGCCGGGAGTGGCCACTGCACTTCAGTCTGGGTGACAGCGTGAGGCTCCAACTCAAAAAAAAAAAAAAAAAAGGTCAGTGATCTACTGTATCTGCCCTTTTTTGAATTACTGCCCTTTTTTGAATTACAGCCATAAGATACCTTTTGACTGGGAATGGGTAGGGTAAATGTTAGGGAAGGTCAAGCTGAAAGATGAGAGTTAGTGATGTAAAGCAGTATAGGAAGGCATTCCATAGAATGCAGAGTCAGTGTGAGGAGGGAGTGAAGACAGAGGGGACTGGACAGCAAAGTGGGGATTTGCTCATGAAAGAACTTTCTATCCTGCCTCTACCCTGAGGGTCATAGGAAGTCCTTGACAGAATCTGCCGTGGGATTAGACTTATGTGTATTAGAAAGAACACGGTGGCTACCATGTAAAGAGTTTATTTGAAGGGCAATCATGGAGTCAGGGATACCTGGTGGATGGCTTTTACAGTAATTCAGGTAAGACACAATGGTGGCCTGTGGTGAAGAGTTTTTGGTTGTAAAGAATATAAATAAATACATTTGAGAGATATTTGGGAGCTTTTTGTTTAATGTTACTCTTTGGATTTGGGATAAGAGAGAAAGTTATACAGTAGCCAATAGAGTAGATGTATATTTTAATTGGCTCACTCATACAGGGCAGGAATTCCTTAAATTCTATGGGTGAGGGAGAGATTTTGTCTCTGTCAGCAGATGTTAATGAGAAGACATGTTGCCCCGGTTGCCACTTACAGCCAACTTATGACCACGCAAGCACCAGCCTTTACATGAAGCCAGTACTGCCTGAACTTGGGAAAGCAGAACAATGGAAATACTTTGGTCCCTGATGACATAATTATCACACTGTGCCTGAACCTTCCCTATCTCTGGACTCCATTTCAGCTGGTTAGTCACGGTTTTCTGTTAAATGTATCATGTTATAGGTTGATATGAGAATTTTTAAAAAAGAATAAATAAATATATAGAGCACCCCAAGTCTGAATAAGGTAAACTCAATTTATGCTGTCAATTAATTAATACCATTCTTTTTTTTTTTTTTTTTTGAGTTGTAGTCTCACTGTCACCCAGACTGGAGTGCAGTGGCTGCTCCCGGCCACCGCAACCTCGACCTGCTGGGCTCTGGCGATCCTTCCGCCTCAACCTTCCAAGTAGCTGGAACTACAGGTGCACACTACCACGCCCAGCTAAATTTTTTTTGATTTATTGTAGAGATGAGGTCTCGCCAGCCCAGGCGGGTCTCGAACCCGCGGGCTCAGGCAATCCACTCACCTCAGCCTCCCAAAGGCATGGGATTACAGGCTGAGCCACCGAGCCCGGCAATTAATACCATTTTTTGACAAAGGATAATGTCCAGAGATTTGCAAACCTTTTCTATAATGGGCCTAATAAATATTTTGGGCTTTGTTTTGTTTTGGTATTTTTCCTCTTTGAAAATGTAGAAGCAGGGTATGGTGGCTCACACCTATAATCCTAGTACTTTAGGAAGTAAGAAAATTGTCTGAACCCAGGAGTCTGAGACCAGCCCGGGCAATTTGGCAAGACCTTGTCTCTACAGTAAATCAAAAAAATTAGCCAGGCATGGTGGTATGTGCCTGTAGTTCCAGCTGCTTGGAAGGCCAAGGCAGAAGCATCGCCTGAGTTCAGCAGATTGAGGCTGCAGTGACTGTGAGCATGCCTCTACACTCCAGCCAGGGGGTAAAGTGCGACTCCAACTCAAAAAAAGGTGTAGAAATCATTCTTAGCTCAAGCCATGCACACATATGGCCTACTGCCTGGTTTACTGACCCCTAATAATGCCATTCCCTGACATACAAATCTAGGAAGAGGAGGCTTGGAGGAGAGGATATTGAATTCTGTTTTAAATAGATTAAGGTAGCAGCACATCCTGGTAGAGGTGTTCATTAGATCAAGAGATGTGGACTGGAGATATAAATGGTGAATCATCAGCACATAGATAGTAGGAAACCAAAGCAGATACCTTCAGAATAAATGAGAGGGCTGGGCGCAGTGGCTTACGCCTATAATCGCAGCATTTTGTGAGACCAAGGTGGGAGGATTGCTGGAGCCCACAGGTTCGAGACCAGCCTGGGCAACTTACGAGACCTCATCTCTACAGTAAATCAAAAAATTAGCTGGGCATGGTGGTGCATGCCTGTAGTTCCAGCTACTTGGAAGGCTGAGGTGGAAGAATCACCTGAGCCCACCAGGTCGAAGCTGCGGAGGCCATGAGTGTGCCACTGCACTCCAGCCTGGGCAAAAAGAGTGAGTGACTCCAACTCAAAAAAGAAGAAATAAGAGTACCCAGAAATACTGCTTGGAGGCTATCCAGTAAAATGAGGAAAGAACCAGGAAGGATGGCTCACACCTATAATCCCAGCACTTTGGGAGGCCGAGGTGAGAGAATTGCCTGAGCCTACTGGTTCGAGACCAGCCTGAGCAACTTGGCGAGACCTCATCTCTACATTAAACCAAAAAATTAGCCGGGCTTGGTGTTGCACGCCTGTAGTCCCAGCTACTTGGAAGGCTGAGGTGGAAGGATTGCCTGAGCCCAGCAGGTCGAGGCTGTGGTGGCCATGAGCGTGCCACTGCACTCCAGTCTGGGTGACAGAGTGAGACTCCGACTCAAAACAAAAAGTAAGGGAAGGGCCAAGGCTAATTGCTACAGAGAACCTTGCCCTTCTCCAGCACTGGAATGAAGGTCACAGTCCCAAGCAGTTAGCTGGGAACTCAATGAGAAGTAAACCAGTTTCAGGGCAGTAATTTAAGAGCTATGTCAGATTTATGTGCAGAATCTTGTAAGAGTGCATGGGAAAGGAGCTTGAAAAGGGAGCTCAAAATATGTCTTAACAGTCTTGTGAGATGATTGGGAAATAGACAGGCATTCCAGGAAGAAAGAATAGCTTATGCAAAGATACAGAGAAGGAGAAAACAAATATAGGTGCTGGTATGTAGGCAGACTACAGTGTAAGTTGAGACATAGGCTGGACAGATAAGGGCCCAGGGAAGGAGTGTTTTGTAAACTATGCTAATACTCTGATGGAGGTGGGAACTCTGAACAAAGTTTTAGGCAAAGGATTGACACCATCACTTTGATGCATGCAAAGGAGCACTCTGGCAGCAACTGTGTTATGTGAAGGGTGACTTCCAGGAGGGTGAGACAGGATGCAGAGAAGAAAAAAAACTATAGGTTTCTTAAATGTAGACATTTAAAGTTCTTAATTTGCAATGTGCTTGTAAATGCTTTACAACTAACTATCCAACAATTGCCAGTTTCTGTGGTCTAAATGTTTCCCTGACCAAACTAAGGCAAGTAATGGGCATATAGAGAACAAGTAGGTTAGAGGAGGATTTAAGAGTTGAATTGAGCGGGGCACAGTGGCTCACATCTGTAATCCCAGCACTTTGGGGAGGCAGAGGCAACAGGATTGTCAGAGCCCAAGGGTTTGAAACCAACCTGGGCAACTTGGAGAGACCGCATCTCTACAATAAACCAAAAAATTAGCAGGGCATGGTGGCACTCACCTGTGGTTCCAGCTACTTGGAAGGCCAAGGCAGAAAGATCACCTGAGCCCAGCAGGTCAAGGCTGCGGTGGCTGAGAGCATGCCCCTGTAGTCCAGCCTGGGTGAAAGTGAGACTCCAACTAAACTAAAAAAAAAAAAAGTAGAATTGAGTTTTGGTGACAGATTGAACGAGGAATAAGAAATACAGGGTCTTTCAGATTCCTGCCTTGGGTGATTGGAATGTAGATGTCGTTGAAATAAGGACAATAAAGAAATAAGCAAATCGAGTTGAGTGTGGTAATACACACCTGTAGTCCTGGCTTGGGAGATGGGAGGACCCCTTGAGTTTAGCAGTTCAAGTCCATCCTGGGCAGCATGATGAAACCCCATCTCTCTCTCTCTCTCTCTCTCTCTCTTTCTCTCTCTCTCTCTCTTTTGAGTTGGAGTCTGACTGTGTCGCCCAGGCTGGAGTGCAGTGGCATGCTCACAGCCACCGCAGCCTCAACCTGCTGGGCTCAGGCGATCCTTCTACCTCAGCCTTCCAAGTAGCTGGAACCACAGGTGTGTGCTACCACGCTTGGCTTATTTTTTTACTTATTGTAGAGACAAGGTCTCATGAAGTTGTCCAGTCTGGTCTCCAACCCCAGAGCTCAGGCAATTCTCTCACCTTGGCCTCCCAAAGTGCTGGGATTACAGGCTTGAGCCACCACACCTGGCCTCCATCTCTTACAAAAAGAAACAAGGAAGAAAGAGAGGGAAGGGGAAGGGGAAAGGGAGAAGATCTTTATAGTCTTTCTCCCCACTAGAAAGTAAGCCTCACTGGGACAGGGATGTTTAATCATTTTGTATACTGCTGCATCACTAGCACTTAGAACAGTGCATGGCACATGGCCGACACTCAGTAAAAAATTTATTGAATGAGTGGATACTTTTCATTTTCTTTTTCTTTTTTTTTTTTTTGAGTTGGAGTCTCACTCTGTCATCCAAGCTGAAGAGCAGTGGCCACTGCAGCTCAACCTATGGGGCTCAGATTATCTTTCTGCCTCAGCCTTCCAAGTAGCTGGCACCACAGGTGTGTGTCACTCCCCAGCTAAGTTTTTGCTTTATTGTAGAGACGAGGTCTTGCCAAGTTGCCCAGGCTGGTCTCGAACCCCTGTACTCAGGCAGTCCTCTCGCCTCCGCCTCCCAAAGTGTTGGAATTACAGGCGTGAGCCATGGCACTCAGCCTAAATGGTTGTTTTTTTGTTTTGTTTTTTTGAGTCAGAGTCTTACTCTGTCGCCCAGGCTGGAGTGCAGCCCAAACATTGAGTAGGGGATTTAAAGTTTAAGGCACAGATAACAGATTAGCAAGAATATGGAGAGAACCCATCTTCATATTCTCTGACCAAACAATTCTCCCAGATTGTAGGAGGCAGAAGAGATTTCTAGAGCAGAGGAAGAGTTTAGATGCAGCAGGTCCCCATGAAGAGTCCTCTGACGTTTCCTTTCTGGTAGTTTGGGGTTGAAGGTCAGTAACCCAGTGGCAGAGCAGAAGCCCACCCCTCCCCACCTTGTTCACTGGGCCACAGAAATCGGAGAGCCAGCAGAGAGATCCCCAGCATGCCGCTGAAGTGACGTTAGCTGGACAGGCTTAAGGATTCAAGGGAGCCGTAGGACGCCTTCTTCTGGGACCACCAGCCAAGCAAGAGGGGACCAGGAGGAGACCACTGCAGCTGTAACCTGTGTGACAGATAACCAGTTAACAGGATGGAGGACATCTTAGCTGATGCTGGCTTGTAGATCATGGGATGGAGAACTCACCCCCACTCCTGAGAAACTATTTCGATCAAGAAATGAGAGAGGTATTGGAGTGACCAAGAATTTGGTTTAGGAAACACGTTCACTTGAGGTTGGAATGGAGAGAGATGCTTTTCTCTGTCCATTTTGCGATGTATATTTATTACCTAATTGAAAATAAGTAACATTTGCTTATAGAAAAAAGCTTATTTCTTGCACATATTTGTTAGTGAAATGAGACTTCTTTATACTACATTAGTATAGTAAAAATTTTAAGTATTAAAAGCCATTGACTCATCTTTTACAAGTTAATATAAGTATTTCTCTTACATTATATTCATATTCTGGTGATCTTCTTGTGCAAGAAAACTATTATTCATTTGTAATACTGTCCCCCTCCATGCACGTTTGCCTGTATCACTGCATTGCAAGTTGTTTTTATGTGTTTTTCATAGAGATAGGATCTTGCTACACTGCCCAGGCTGGTCTCCTTGCTTCAAATGATCCTCCTGCCCCAGCCTCCTGAAGGGCTGAGATTACAGGGTGAGTCATTGTACTGGGCCAGTGACTCAATCTAAGCCTTGAAGAAAGAGTTTTTCAGGAGAATGGGGAGCAGTGGTGGGTTCAAGGTAATGGAAATACTTGTGCAAATAAATGCTTGGTAATGTGATCAAAACATGGTACTTTTAGACAACTTGCTGAGTGATACTGAGAAATGACAATGAATACTCATCAACAGGCATACTCCTCATTGCAGTTACAAGCATCTTCTAAATGAAAAATACATTGCAGCTGGGCGTAGTGGCTCACACCTGTAATTTCAGCACTTTGGGAGGTGGAGGTGAGAGGACTACCTGAGCCCAGGAGTTCAAGACCAACCTGAGCAACTTGGCAAGACCTCATCTCTACAGTAAATCAAAAACTTAAGCCGGGCTCAGTGGCTCAGCCTGTAATCCCACGCCTTTGGGAGGCTGAGGTGAGTGGATTGCCTGAGCACGCGGGTTCGAGACCCGCCTGGGCAGCGAGACCTCATCTCTACAATAAATAAAAAAAAAAAAAATCAGCCGGGCGTGGTAGCGCATGCCTGTAATTCTGGCTACTTGGAAGACTGAGGTGGAAGTATTGCTGGAGCCCAGCAGGCAAGGCTGCGGTGGCTGGAAGCGGCCACTACACTCCAGTCTGGGCGACCGAGTAAAACTCCAACTCAAAAACAAAAAAGAACCAAAAAACTTAGCTGGGCATGGTGGCGCATGCCTGTAGTTCTAGCTACTTGGAAGGCTGAGGCAGAATTGTCTGAGCCCAGCAGGTCGAGGCTGAGGAGACCGTGAGCATGCCACTGCACTCCAGCCTGGGCGACAGAGTGAGACTTCAACTCCAAAAAGAAAAGAAACAGGCCTGTTTCTTTTTCTTACTTTTTTCTTTTTTTTTGAGTTGGAATCTCACTGTGCTGCCCAGGCTGGTCTTGAATCCCTGGGCTCAGGCAATCCTCTTACCTCCACCCCTACAAAGTGCAGAGATTACAGACATGAGTCACTGTGCCCGGTGAAAGTAACTTTTTTTTTTTTTTTTTTGAGTTGGAGTCTCACTCTGTCGCCCAGACTGGAGTGTAGTGGCCACTCCCGGCCACCGCAGCCTCGACCTGCCGGCGATCCTTCCACCTCAGCTTTCCAAGTAGCCGGAACTACAGGCGTGCGCTACCACGCCCGGCTGATTTTTTGATTTATTGTAAAGATGAGGTCTCGCTGCCCAGGCGGGTCTCAATCCCGCGG
>NW_007250674.1:237132-241476 GCF_000164805.1 Carlito syrichta
TTGAGTTGGAGTCTCACTCTGTTGTCCAGGCTGGAGTACAGTGGCACACTCACAGCCACCACAGCCTCAACCTGCTGGGCTCAGGTGATCCTTCTGCCTCACCCTTCCAAAGAATTGGAACTACAGGTGTGCACCACCATGCTCGGCTAATTTTTTGATTTATTATAGAGAAGAAGTCTTGCCAAGTTTCCCAGGCTGGTCTAGAACCTGTGGACTTAGGCAATCCTCTCACCTCGGCCTCCCAAAGTTCTGGGATTATAGGCACGACCCACTGTGCCCAGTCATCTTTCTTTTCTTCGTATGTTCCCCCATTGGTCAACTGGAAGAATTTAGTCAATTTTTATATCCTGTCTTCTATTAAATTTTCATGAATTCTAATAGATTATTAGCTATCACGTCTACAAAAAAGTCTTTTCTTTCACTTTTTAAAAATCTGTTGCACAGTAAAGAAAACTGCAAATGGTATTGAATAATAGTGGTCTTGTTCCTGATTTAAATGTCAGTGTTTCAGAATTCTACCATTGAATATTATGTTTACTAGGTGAACAGGCTTGTATATATATGTAAGTGTGTATGTATATAAATTTTATATTAAGTAATTGTATCCACTACTGTTTTACTTAGAATTCATATTATGAAAGACTACTGAGATTTTTTTGGTTTTTTGTTGTTGTTGTTTTTGAATTGGAGTCTCACTGTTGCCCAGGTTTGAGTACAGTAGAACGCTCACGGCTATCACACCCTCAACCTCCTGGGCTCAGGCAGTCCTTCTGCCTCGGCCTTACAAGTAGCTGGAACTACAGGCACGTGCCACCACACTCAACTAATTTTTTGATTTATTTTAGAGACGAGGTCTCGCTAGGTTGCCAGGTGAGTCTCGAACCCTAGGCTCAGGCAATCCTCTTGCCTCCGCCTCCCAAAGTGCTGGGTTTACAGGCTTGAGCCACTGCACCCTGCCAGTTAGTGAGTTTTAACAGCATGTTTTGGCTATTTATTAGTCTAACTTTAGGATCTTTTTCCTTTAATATGTTGATACAGTGAATTAAATTGATATTAAATATTAGGAATATTCCTGGGCACAGTGGCCACACTTATAATCCCAGCACTTTGGGAGGCAAAGGCAAGAGGATTGCCTGAGTCCAGGGTTTTGAGACCAGCCTGGGCACCTTGGTGAGACATCATCTCTACAATAAATCAAAAAATTAGCTGGGTGTGGTAGCGCATGCCTGTAGTTCCGGCTACTTGGAAGGCTGAAACAGAAGGATCACCTGAGCCCAGCAGGTTGAGGCTACGATGTCTGGGAGTGTGCCATTGCACTCCAGCCTGGGCAACAGAGTAAGACTCCAACTCAAGTATATAAATAAATAAATAATAAACAAACAAGCAAATAAATAAATATTAGGAATATAAGATAGCATTCAAATAACCTTCAAGTATGGGAGGCCTTCTTTTTTTGGAGTCATAGTCTCACTCTGTCACCCAGACTGAAGTACAGTGGCATGCTCATGGCCACTGCAGCCTCAACCTGCTGGTCTCAAGCAATCCTTCTGCTTCAGCTTTCCAAGTAGCTGGAACTACAGGTGCACACCACCACACCTGGCTAATTTTTTTGATTTATTGTAGAGATGACATCTTGCCAAGTTGCCCAGACTGGTCTTGAACCCCTGGTCACAAGCATTCCTTTCACCTCAACCTCCCAAAGTGCTCGGATTATGGGCTTGAGCCACCACAACCAGCCAAACAAAGCTGCTTTAAACATACAGATCTTTGGAAATTTTGCCATGTAGAAGTTTTTTATGTTTATATAGTCGAATTTGTCAATATTTTTTTAATGGTTTTTGAGTTTTTAGACACAGTTAGACAAGTAATAAAGGAATTCACCATTTTTTCATTTTAGTACTTATATGGTTTTTTATTTTTTATTTTTTTTTTGGAGTTGAAATCTCACTCTGTCACCCAGGCTGGAGTGCAGTGGCACACTCATGGCCACTGCATACTTGACTTGCTGGGCTCAGGTGATCCTTCTGCCTCAGCCTTCCAAGTAGCTAGAACTACAGACAAGTGCCACCACTCCCGGCTAATATTTTATTCTATTCTATTCTATCCTATCCTATTCTCTTCCATTTTATTTTAGAGACAAGGTCTTACCAAGTTGTCTAGGCTGTCTTGAACCCCTCAGCTCAGATAATCCTCTCATCTCTGCCTCCCAAAGTGCTGGGATTACAGGCATGAGTCACCACGCCCGACTTTTCTTTCTTTTTCTTTTTTTTTACATGCAGATCTTTGATCTGTTTGGAGTTTATCCTGGTATGAGACATGAATCAATTTTCTTTTTCCAAATGGCCAAACAGTGGTTCCCAAAACATTTATTCCTGAATCAATCTTTTTAATCTGACTGGAGATGTCCTACTTCATAATTATTTATAATATTTAATTAAATACTAAGTGTTGTAATAGTCCATTAAAGTTGTAAATTACAAATCTGTTGAGTTTTTTTGCATGATGTCAGGAAAACCTATTTTCCTTAAACCTTTAAGACAAAATTTACAAACTTAGTAAATTCAGTTATAAACCAATGAAGTAATTTTGTGTTAAAATTTAAAACACTCATTTTTATTGTACTTTGATTAATACTTAATTAGCTTACACATTTGACAGATTAAAATCTCAAACTTTAAGCACTGTTTACAAACTTAAACAAAATTTTGTTTGTTTTTTTTTTAAGTAAAAGTCTCACTCTGTGGCCCATGCTGGAGTGTAGTAGCATGCTCTGGCATGCTCATGGCCACCACAGTCTCAACCTGCTGAGTTCAGGTGGTCCTTCTGCTTCAGTCTTCTAAGTAGCTGGAACAACAGGCATGCGCCACCACTCCTGACTAATTTTTTTCTTTATTGCAGAGACGAGGTTTTGCCATGTTGCCCAGGCTGATCTTGAACCTGTGGGTTCAGGCAATTCTCTTGTTTCTGCCTCCAAAAGTGCTGGGATTACAGGCGTGAGCCACCACGCCTGGCTAACAAATGTATTAAACATTATAAATTAAAGCCAAAAAACATTTTTGTTGTTTTGTAGAGTAAGGTCTCCCGCTGTTCCTTAGACTGGAGTGCAGTAGTATAGCCCCAACTCACTGCAGCCTCTTCGACCATTTGGCTTCAAATGATCCTCCCAACTTAGCCTCCCTCCCAAGTATCTGGGATTAAAGGCACACGCCACCATGCCCAGCTATTTTATTTTTTTTAATTTTTTGTAGAGACCAGGGCTCACTGTATTGCCTGTGCTGGTCTCAAACTCCTGGACTCTAGCGATCCTCCAGCCTCAACTTCCCAAAGTGATAGGATTACCAGTGTGAGACACTGTGCCCAGCCCCCCTAAAATTTACAAATCTAGCAAATTAAATTCTCTTAAATTTAAATGCAACTTACAAACTTGAGTAAACTCTCTTAAACATCTCACTCTAGCTGGGCTCGGTGGCTCAGCCTGTAATCCACGCCTTTGGGAGGCTGAGGTGAGTGGATTGCCTGAGTCCACAGGTTCGAGACCCACCTGGGCAGCAAGACCTCATCTCTACAATAAATAAAAAAAAAAAATCAACCATGCATGGTAGCGCATGCCTGTAATTCCAGTTACTTGGAAGGCTGGTAGAAGGATCACCGGAGCCCTGCAGGTCAAGGCTGCGGTGGCTGGAATCGGCCACTGCACTCCAGTCTGGGCGACAGAGTGAGACTCCAACTCAAAAAAAAAAAAAAAAAAAAACAACTCACTCTAAAATCACAAATTTAATATATTTGATTTTTTCAAGCATTATCCAAATTTAAAGGGGTATAATTACAAATCTAACAAAATTGAACGAAGTATTTTTTTATTTTTCATTTTTTAAAGACAGAGTCTTGGTTTATCCCTCACTATAACCTCAAACTCCTGAGTTCAGCCTCCCACCTTAGCCTCCTTAGTAACTAAGACTACAGGCATGCACCACCACTCCCAGCTAATTTCTTTTTAAAATTTTTTTTGTAGAGACAAGGATCTTGCTATGCTCCCCAGGCTGGATTTGAACTCCTGACCTCAGCAATCCTTCTGCCTAGGCCTCCCAAATTGCTGGGATTCTATAATGGCCTTAGCCACCATGCCTGGCCCAAACAAATTGGTTTAAGGCTCTAATGACGTAAACTTAAATGATATAGAAGAGCAAACTCTTTTAAACTTTCAAACATCATTATAAATGCAGTAAGTCAGATATTCTTTTTTTTTTCTTTGGGAGTTGGAGTTGGAGTCTCACTCTGTCGCCCAGACTGGAGTGCAGTGGCCACTCCCGGCCAACGCAGCCTCGACCTGCTGGGCTCCGGGGA
>NW_007250674.1:241556-250422 GCF_000164805.1 Carlito syrichta
GTTGCCCAGGCAGGTCTCGAACCCACGGTCTCAGGCAATCCACTCACCTCAGCCTCCCAAAGGCGCGGGATTACAAGCTGAGCCACCGAGCCCGGCGAAGTCAGATATTCTTAAATTTAAACATTGACTACCAACTTAATTACTGTATTATTCTAATGTATTTAAGTTAAAATAACAAATATAGTATGTCATTTTCTTTATCATTTAAAAAAATTTTAAGAATATACAAAGTCCAGCTTTAGCTAAAGAGCTATTTTAGGCTAATGCGGTGGCTCATACCTCTAATCCCAGTGCTTTGGGAAGCCAAGGTGGTAGGGTCACTTATGGCCAGGAGTTCAAGACCAACTCTGGGCAACATAGTGAGACCCTGTCTCTACAAAAAAAGAAAAAGAAAAAAGGAGGAACTGTTGTTTACCTTTCCACCTCCAGTAACACCGCTAAAATTATGCAATCTTTGAGTGTTTCTGAAGCATAAACCCACAAAAACAAAGAATGGGAAAGATAACAAAGACAACAAAATTATGCAAGCCAGAAAGCAGATGACCTAGTCATCTAGTGGTAGCTGACTTAGCAGCCCTGATTAAGCAAAAATTCAGGTTAGTGATGGGAAAGTCAAGAAGCAATTAGATCTGCATTCTGGAGCCTCAGCATTGCTTAAGAAGGGGTGGAAACAGGTTCTTCTGAGACCGAGAATAAAGGAGCTGAAAACAGCAGCAATGATTAAAATTCTGTGTAAGAAGGCTTAAATCACCTTCTTCTTTATCCCCTTCCCTTCCTGGCACAACCAGCAAGTGCTCTGTTCCACCTCCCAGGACAAGACTGGAGGTTTGGTCTCTGGAGGGATAAACTAAAGAGATTATGGGCTGGGGACTGAGTGCTGAAAATGACTGGGAATTAAATGAAAATCTACATACTGAGTTGGGAGACTTACTCTGACTTCCCAGTGGCTCCCAGAACATTGCAGGCAGTCAAGCGCATACCCTTCAGGCAGAAAACTGGAAGATTCTTCTCTGGGGAATCAGACCAGCCCGAGAGAAGAGACCTCAAGGTGTTAATAGTAAAAATCCTTAGGCTGGGCTCAGTGGCTCACGCCTATAATCCCAGCTCTTTGGGAGGCTGAGGTGAGAGGATTGCCTGAGACCATGGGTTTGAGACCAGCCTGGGCAACTTGGCGAGACCTCATCTCTACGATAAACCAGAAAATTAGCCTGGTGTGGTAGCACATGCCTTTAGTTCCAGCTACTCGGAAGACTGAGGTGGAAGGATCGCCTGAACCCGGCAGGTCGAGGCTGCGGTGGCTGTGAGCATGTCACTGCACTTCAGCCTAGGCAAAAGAGTGAGACTTCGGCTCAAAAAAAAAAATAGAAACCTTCAACCAGAGAGCCCTAGCAGATCACTACACGGTGAGGCCCTGTGAACAAATCCTGCTCAAATGTCCAGAACATTAGTGGACTCATCCTAAAAGCAGAGTTATGTTGGATCTTCCCCTAACAATGTAAATTAGCACTTTATCTTCATAGGTGTGGAACAGGGACAAGACTAAAAATCATCCCTCTGCCCACTCTGAGACAAATTCATAATTGACTTCTTCTATCCTATCTTTCCACATGTTTGTGTTATGTGAAATGTAGATTTACTAAGCTAGTGATAAACATGTAATTCACTGTTTCTCTACTCCCTGTTTTCATATGTAAAATATAAATTCACAGCTAGGCGAGAGGGCTCAAGCCTATAATCCCAGCACTTTGGGAGGTCAAGGCGAGAGAGGATTGCCTGAGACCAGGGGTTCAAGACCAGACTGGACAACTTGGCAAGACCTCATCTCTACAATAAATCAAAAAATTAGTCAGGCATGGTGACGGATGCCTGTAGACCCAGCTACTTGGAAGTCTGAGGTGGAAGGATCATCTGAGCCCAGTAGGTCGAGGCTTGTGGTGGCCATGAGCATGCCACTTCACTCCAGCCTAAGCAACAGAGTGAGACTCCAACTCAAAAAAAAAAATTATTATTAAAATAATCCTAGACATGAAGTATTAAAAGCTCTCAGGGCATGTGTGATGACTTACCCCTGTAGTCCCAGCTCTTTACTAGGCCAAGGTGAGAGGATTGCTTGAGCCTAGGACTTCAAGACCAGCCTGGGCAACATAGTAAACCTTGTCTCTACAAAAAAATTTTTAAGAATAGCTGGGCCTGGTGGTCAGCATACCTCTAGTTCCATCTACTTGGGAGGCTGAGGTAGGAAGATTGCTTGAACCCAGGAGGTTGAGGCTACAGTGAGCCAGGATTGCACCACTGTACTCTATCCTAGGTGACAGAGTGAAAGTCTATCAAAAAAGAAAAAAAGCTTTCACCAGATTAAAAACTGTCACCAGATGTCCTGCATAATGAAGGGCAAAAGATTCACATACCATGTGTCTCCAGCAAGATCCATTCAGGAGAAAGAAACCACATTGCTTATTTTAATACAGAAATGTATTATAAAGAGGTGTTAATGTGTAGCAGATGGTCAAAAACTTAAAAGGAGTAAAAAAGAGAGTTCTTAAAGGTCCAGAAGTAGCAGCAGCAAAAAAGCAGCTGTCACCGGTCTGCTAAGGGAGGGTGGACAATAAAGAAAATAAGAACTAGGGGAGGCTTTGTCTTTCTCTCCCACAATGCTGAGATCAGTCTTTTTTGGAGAGAGACTGGAACCACAGGAACAGGAACAGGAATGTGTAACCTCTGGAAGGCAGGAAACTTGCCTTAGAGCAAGAGCCAAAATTGGGATGTATAGGAAGAGCTGCCAGTGGGGAGAGCATAAACTGAGTGCACAGCTAAAACTCATCTGCACTGGGTGCTAGCTCCCACACCAAATAGTAACAGAGGGCCGGGACCTAGAAGGGAATATGGATGTTTTCAGACTAAAGTTTGCCTCCTGTAGACCCTTTTTCAGAAATCTGTTGAAGGATGTGCTCCACCAAAACAAGGGAGTAAACCACAAAATAAGAAATAAAAGTAAGATGAAAGGAATCCCCAGGATAATGATGATAGAATATCCTAACATAGCAGTTATTTTCTCTACGGAGCTATTGTCTTTTCTTTCATTCTTTCTTTTTTTGGTTTCTTTCTGTTTTCTCAGTGAATCACTTTCTCTGTTCTCAGCATTAATCCATCCCTCACTGATATTCGTATACAGTGGGTCCTCCATATCTGTGGGTTTGGTATCTGTAGATTCAACCTACTCTGATATAAAATATTCAGAAAAAGAAAATCCACAAGTGCCAAAAAAGCAAAACTCAAATTTGCCACATACCAAGTACTCACTGAACCCATATGAATGATGTATAGATGTTATATTAGGCATTATATGTAATCCAGAGATGGTGTAAAGTATATAGAATGATGTGCATAGGTTATATGCAAATACTATGCCTTTTTTTTGTTGTTTTTTTTTTGAGTTGGAGTCTCACTGTCGCCCAGGCTGGAGGACAGTGGCACGCTCATGGCCACCACAGCCTCAACCTGCTGGGCTCAGGTGATTCTTCCACTTCAGCCCTCCAAGTAACTGGAACTACAGGCATGTGCCACCACCTTTGGCTAATTTTTTAATTTATTGTAGAGGTGTTTCATCAAGTTTGCCCAGATTGGTCTCGAACCCATCAGTTCAGGTAATCCTCTCACCTCAGCCTCCGAAAGTGCTGGGATTATAGGAGTAAGCCACCACGCCTAGTCTACTATGCCATTTTATTTATTTATTCTTTTATTTATTTATTTTTTTTTTAGTTGGAGTCTCACTCTGTCGCCCAAACTGAAGTGCAGTGGCCGCTCCCGGCCACCGCAGCCTTGACCTGCTGGGCTCCGGCAATCCTTCCGCCTCAGCCTTCCAAGTAGCTGGAACTACAGGCGCGCGCTATCACGCCTGGTTAATTTTTATTTTATTTTATTTTATTTATTTATTTTTTTTTTTGAGTTGGAGTCTTACTCTGTCACTCAGACTGGAGTGCAGTGGCTGCTTCCGGCCACCGCAGCCTCAACCTGTCGGGCTCCGGCGATCCTTCCGCCTCAGCCTTCCAAGTAGCTGGAACTACAGGCGCGCGCTACCATGCCCGGTTACTTTTTGATTTATTGTAGAGATGAGGTCTCGCCAAGTTGCCCAGGCGGATCTCGAACCCGCGGTCTCAGGCAATCCACTCACCTCAGCCTCCCAAAGGCGCGGGATTACAGGCTGAGCTACTGAGCCCAGCTGCTACTATGCCATTTTATATAAGGGACCCAGGCATCTATGGATTTTATAATCTGTAGGCGGTCCTGGAGGGATGGTTATATATTTCCTGCTGATATAGCCAAGTACATGAAGTAATTAATTGTATCATCTTGAAGATTCTCCTAGAGCACAGTTGCTGCTTTGTGGTACTTATTACAGTTGAGATTTTTAAATTAGTAGCTTTTTTTTTTTTCTTTGAGTCAGAGTCGCACTGTTGCTCAGACCAGAGCGCAGTGGCATGCTTACTGCCACTGCAGCCTTGACCTGCTGGACTCAGGCCATCCTTCTGCCTCAGCCTTCCAAGTAGCTGAAACCACAGGCGTGCACCACCATGCCTGGCTAATTTTTTGATTTATTGTAGAGATGATATTCCACCACATTGCCCAAGCTGGTCTCAAACCCTTGAGCTCAGGCAATCCTTTTACTTCTGCCTCCTAAAGTGCTGGGATTACAGGCATGTGCCTCTACGCCCAGTCATCTTGAGATTTATTGTTGAAAGGTACCAAACTCTATAAAATATTTAAGATTATTTATTCTGAGCCAAATGTGAGTGATACTCATCCCCAGGAGGTCCTGAGAAGGTGTGCCCATGAGGGTTAAATTGTAGTTTGGTTTTATACATTTATATACATTTTAGAAGGACAGAAGTTACAGAAAATTGTAAATCAGTACATGTGAGATTGACATTGGTTCAGTCCAGAAAGGTGGGATATCTCCTAGCAGGAGTTTGCAGGTTATAGGTGGAGTTAAAGATTTCTTGACTGGCAGTTAGTTAGCATGACTTAGGCTCTTATCTGAGAAATGTTGAAATCGGTAGAGATGTCCTGTTAGGATAAGGGGCAGAAAAGTTTCAAGTTTCTTAATATGTAGATAAAATCTTATAGGTAGCAGACTTCAGAGAGAATAGATAAGTGTCCTAAAAGGCACCTGGAGTCTAAGAGTCCCCAGAAGACAGCTTTACAGGTTCATAAAGTACTTTTATTTTCCTTCTTTATCTGTTACATGGTGTTATGTCAGAGTCAGTTTGTAAAGTAAGCCACATTATATAGAAGGAGTTAATAAAAACCTGTCTCCCCAGGCCACTTAGTTAGGAATTTGGCAAGGTAAAGAAAAAGGGTCAGAGTTTAGTCCTCAGGTTACAGAAAGAATCAGGGCTTGGATCCTAGCAAAACTGGTTATGGGAGGGAGGAGGAAAGAAATTCTGTGACGGGACAATAAAGGATTAATGGATTCAGGGATTAATATGTAAATTGTTCTCTTTGGAATTTGAATGAAAGTGAGACAGACAGACATAAAGGTCTGTTGAGGTGTGGAGGTGTGGTCATATTTTTGGTCTTACAGCGGGGAAGAAAAACAATTGTTATTTTTGGTGCCAAAAGGCAGATAAAGGAACTTCAGAGAACAACTTCATACTGGCTTTGGAAGAGTCATTGGAGTAAAGGAGGTCAGAGAAACTTTGAGGCTGTAGCCAGTGCCATGTTTTGGAGAATCGGTTTCTGAGCCCCGGCAGTGGCTACATCTGTAGCTAGATTCCTATACGATACGATTTTCTTCGGCAAACTCATCACAGGCTACAGACAAGACTCCAATCCTCAGACCTACACAATTGGCAGTGTAGTATGTCTCTGATATTATGAAATATATATTTGAGCCGGGCTCGGTGGCTCAGCCTGTAATCCCGCACCTTTGGGAGGCTGAGGTGAGTGGGTTGCCTGAGCCCGCGGGTTGGAGACCTGCCTGGGCAACTTGGCGAGACCTCATCTCTACAATAAATCAAAAATTAGCTGGGCGTGGTAGCACGCGCCTGTAGTTCCAGCTACTTGGAAGGCTGAGGCGGAAGGATCGCCGGAGCCCAGCAGGTCGAGGCTGCGGTGGCCGGGAGCGGCCACTGCACTCCAGTCTGGGCGACAGAGTGAGACTCCAACTAAAAAAAAAAAATAGAAATATATATTTGGTTTTCATCTCTGTCTCCTAGCATGCAACTCTTCTAACATCCTGGAATTGCCAAAGTGATGTGCCTTTTTGTATGCTAATGAGTTGACTGATGGCCAGCAGCCCCTCCATAGCTTCAGGATGAAGGCTGAAGGTCAAGCCATGACCCACTGCCTGGTATGGGAAAGGGGCTGAAGGTTAAGTTGATCACCAGTGGCCAATGACTTTATCAGTTATACCTGTGTAACTAAGCCTCCATAAAAATCCAAATGGACCTGGTTGGGAGAACTTCCAGATAGCTGAAGGTTTCTAGAGAGCGGTATGCCTGAGGAGGCCATGGAAGTTCCACGCCCTTTCCAGCATACCCTGTGCTATGCATCTCTTCATTTGTAGCCTTTAAAAAATATCCTTTATAGAGCCCGGCTCGGTGGCTCAGCCTGTAATCCCGCACCTTTGGGAGGCTGAGGTGAGTGGATTGCCTGAGCCCACGGGTTCGAGACCCACCTGGGCAGCAAGACCTCATCTCTACAATAAATCAAAAAATTAGCTGGGCGTGGCAGTGCGCGCCTGTAATTCCGGCTACTCGGAAGGCTGAGGCGGAAGGATCGCTGGAGCCCAGCAGGTCGAGGCTGGAGCGGCCACTGCACTCCAGTCTGGGCGACAGAGTGAGACTCCAACTCAAAAAAAAAAAAAATCCTTTGTAATTAACCAGTAATTATAAGTAAGTGTTCCCCTGAGTTGTGTGAAATTAGTTGACCCCAAGGAGCAGATCGTGGAATCCCTGATTTATAGCTGGTCAGTCAAAAGTACAAATAAAACAACCTGGGCCTTGCAATTGGTATCAGAAGTGGGGGCATTCTTGTGGAACTGAGACCTCAACTTCTGGAACCTGACATTGTTGTAACTGTAATAGATCTATTGCCCAATGCACACAGCAAGTCAATATGCCAAGATCCCAGGTTGCAGCAAAGGAGGTTTAATTATAGGGCCATCAAATGAGGAGATGGGAGGAAACCTCAAGTCCATCTCCCTGACGAGCTGGGGCTGGGATTTTGAAGGGTTTTGGAGTGGACCGATGTATGGAGATCATTGATTGACTGAAGAGGGCAGAGTCAAGTCATAGGGCAGAGAGATGAAGAAAACTATTTTCTTATACGGATTCTCTTCTTCTGTGGTGGCTCTTTAAAGTGGCTGGCATCAGCTGTTTTGTTGGAATTCAGGATTGGGAAAACATCTTATGCAATTCTGAAACAAAAGTCCTTAATTATTCTAATTTCCCAAATCTATAAGAGAAGAGTTGGGATACAAAAGGTCAGTATATATTAAGTTTTATTTTCAAGGAAGTGGGTTACAGTGCAGCTTGATTAACGCTTAAATATAATTATATTGCTGTCTAGATATTGTTGTTTATTTTATTTTATTTTTTATTTTTTGAGTTAGAGTCTCACTCTGTCGCCCAGACTGGAGTGCAGTGGCCGCTCCCAGCCACCGCAGCCTTGACCTGCTGGGCTCCGGCGATCCTTCCGCCTCAGCCTTCCAAGTAGCTGGAACTACAGGCGTGCACCACTATGCCTGGCTAATTTTTTTATTTATTGTAGAGATGAGTTCTCGCCAAGTTGCCCGAGCGGGTCTCGAACCCGCGGGCTCAGGCAGTCCACTCACCTCAGCCTCCCGAAGTGCGGGATTACAAACTGAGCCACCGAGCCCAGCTCAGAGTTTTTGTTAACCCTGTGAGAACAGCTTCCCTGTCTCCAGGTAGTAGTGTCAGAGTTGACTCGAATTAGAGTACAGCCAGATAATTGGTTGCTGATGGGGAGAAATCCCCATATACATTTTGGTGACCAGAAGTCACAGAAGTGATTTGTGTTGAAACAGAACAGTGGGAGAAACTGAGTTGTTTATTCCTATATTTTTAATGCCCATCCATGGTGGATATCTATTTACTAAGGCCTTATGGGGAAAAGAAGTGGCTCCCCTGTAGTCTTGTTCCTTACTCACATATGCAGAAACATATGGGTAAGCCAGAATACCAACATAATTTTACAGGGGGAAATACAGGTAGACTGGACACAGACACAAACCTTGCCTTACAGCCTCTCCTCAAAAGCAAAACCTGTGGAAGGGCAGATTATCAGAAGGTGGTTTGGAGTGCACAAAACATTCAAATTTAGTTATTGTCAAGTTATCACTTTCCAAAGGCACTGGATTGCACAAATAATTTTGTAAAATGAGATTAGCTGGGGCTGGGCTCGGTGGCTCAGCCTGTAATTCCAACATTTTGGGAGGGCTAGGCAAGTGGATTGGCTGAGCCCTCAGATGTGAGACCAACCCAGGCAACTTGGTGAGACCCCATCTCTACAATAGTTAAAAAATTAGCCAGGCATGGTAGCGTGCACCTGTAGTTCCGGCCTCTTAGAAGGATGAGGAGGAAGGATCGCTGGAGCCCAGCAAGTTGACGCTGGGGTGGCTGTGAGCGTGCCACTGCACTCCAGGCTGGGCAATGGAGTGAGATTCCAACTCAAAAAAAGTAAAAATAAAAAAAAAAAGACTAGCCGGGCATGGTGACTCACCCCTGTAGTCATAGCACTTTGGGAGATGGGGCAAGAGGATTTGCCTGAACCCATGAATTCAAGACCAGTCTGGGCAACTTGGTGATACCTCGTCTCTACAATAAAAAAAAAAAAAAAACTAGCC
>NW_007250674.1:250442-253578 GCF_000164805.1 Carlito syrichta
ACTAGCCAGGCGTGGTGGTGGATGCCTGTAGTTCCAGCTACTTGGAAGGCTGAGGTGGAAGGGTCACCTGAGCTCAGCAGGTCGAAACTGTGGTGGCTGTGAGTGTGCCACTGCACTCCAACCTGGGCAGCAGAGACTCTGACTCAAAAATAAATAAGTACATAAATAAGGGGAGGAGAGGAATTATACTAGTCAATTTCAAAACTTATAATAATCAAGACTATAGTACCAGTGAATATACCAGAAGTGTAAAAATATGCTAAATACAAACTTTTAAAGAATTCTTTTACTCCCATGAGTTATATTAAGCTACCAAATAATAGTGTATTTTGTAGAAGGAGATTGATGACTTGCTCTTCCTGGAGAGGGTATCAAACAATGAATAGGCACTAGACTTGAGAAGGGCAGCTGACAAGGAATTGGTACAAGTTATCTAACTCATCCATTTTGTCATAAGCAAACACGGCTCATGGGTGGTTAGCAGAGTCATGAAACCTGGGGAGAATAGAGGGAAGCCCACTATCCATCCAGATGTAAACAATCTTACAAAAATAGAAAGCTCCTCTGTAACTTTTCTTGCTGACATGTTCATTTCCAAACATTCACAGTTAATAAGAACTAAGATGTGGAAAGCAGTATTTGTAGATGTTAAGGGTTTTCAAAATCAAGATGAAATACATAAAGATAACTTTAGGCCAGACTCAGTGGTTCACACCTGTAATCCCAGCACTTGGGATACTGAGGCGAGAGGGCTGCCCGAGCCCAGGGGTTTGAGACCAGCCTGGGCAACATGATGAGACCTCGTCTCTACAATAAATGAAAAAATTAGCTGGGCGTAGTGGCATGAACCTGTAATTCCAGCTACTTGGACGGCTGAAGTGGAAGGATCACCTGAGCCCACCAGGTTGAGGCTGAGGTGGCCGTGAGTGTGCCACTGCACCCCAACGTAGGTGGCAAAGTGAGACTCCAGCTCAAAAAAAAAAAAAAAAAGTTAGGCTAGGCGCAGTGGCTCAAACCTGTAATCCCAGCACTTTGGGACAATGAGGTGAGAGAATTGTCTGAGCCCAGGGGTTCAAGACCAGCCTGGGCAACTTGGTGAGACCTCATCTCTACAATAAATAAAAAAAAGTAGCCAGATATGGTGGTATGCACCTGTAGTTCCAGCTACTTGGAAGGCTAAGGCGGAAGGATCGCCTGAATCCTGCAGGTAGAGACTGCAGTGGCTGTGAATGTGCCACTGCACTCTAGCCTAGGCGACAGGGTGAGACTCCAACTAAAAAAAAAAAAAAAGTACCATAATAGATAACACCCAATTTACAAATATTTCAGTAATGCATCTTAGTTCAGCTCACTTCAAGTTTCACCTGTCTTTTCATGTAAAACAGTTCCATTTACTATCATACTCCTTTCTCCTGTGTAGATAAAGATTTTGCTTTCAATATTTAGATCAGTGGTGCATATACTTTCTCTTTTCACCTCCAAAAGAAAAGTCAGCTGCAGAGGAACAGAAGTAGATGCAGGGGAGGTTCATCTGTGTGTGGAGAAAATCAGGGCCCTACACAAATCAAACCATGTGCAGGATAGAGGGGATACAAATAGCATGGTAGTGCATACACTATTGAACTGTTTATCAAATGTTCATTGTAACACGGTAACCCCAAATCTGACAGGTCTTGCACATAAGATTCTTTACATATTCTAAATAAGTCACCCGGAAGTCCAGCAGGGAAAGACATTGATTTATTAGAATTTACAAACTAGGCATGGTGGCTCACACCTGTAATCCCAGCACTTTGGGAGGCAGAGACGAGAGGATTGCCTGAACCCAAGGGTTCGAGACCAGACTGGGGAACTTGGCGAGACGTTGTCTCTGCAATAAATCAAAAAATTAGCGGGGTGTGGTGGCACGCATCTGTAGTTCCAGCTACTTGGAAGACTGAGGCAGAAGGATCACCTGAGCACAACAGGTCGAGGCTGTGGTGGCTGTGAGCATGCCATTACACTCTAGCCTGGGCGACAGAGTAAGAGTCCAACCGCCCTCCCCATTGCAAAAAAAACGAATACCAATTTGAAAGATAATAAATGTTAGTGAAAATATTTATTCTGTTTTAATAAGTATAATATAATATAATTGAGTCTTGGGGCTAAGTTGTGAGTCTGAATATTAGTTTTCTGTGTACTGCTCTGTAGTCTGATGGATTGTAGTATGAAGGCTGTATGTAAAGAAAGCTTTTCTTTAAAAAAAAAAAAAAAGTTTCATGCCTCAGAAGGAACTCTGCATATGCATTAGCAGTGAGGAGGCTTGGATTCTGGTCCTAGCTAGCCATGTTTCCTTAGGCAAGTGTTATGTTCTCATAGTTTACTTTAAATTCTTCAGATAGCCGGGCTCAGTGGCTCAGCCTGTAATCCCGTGCCTTTGGGAGGCTGAGGTGAGTGGATTGCCCGAGCCCGCGGGTTCGAGACCTGCCTGGGCAGGCAAGACTTCATCTCTACAATAAAATCAAAAAATTATCCGGGTGTGGTAGCGTGCGCCTGTAATTCCGGCTACTCGGAAGGCTGAGGTGGAAGGATTGCCGGAGCCCAGCAGGTCGAGGCTGCGGTGGCTGGGAACGGCCACTGCACTCCAGTCTGGGCGACAGAGTGAGACTCCAGCTCAAAAAAATAAAAAAATAATTCTTCAGATAATCCAGTTATCTGAAGCTTATCTGTGTGTGCAAGCTCATTTGAATCGGTACCTTGGGGATCGTACTTCCAGAGGCCATTGTGACAGGCACTACAAATATTGCCTTCTTACTAGTACCAGAAGGTTAGCTAATTAGTATAAAAAAGTCAGAAATAATTTTTCTTGATAAAATGAATGGTGTGCAAGATATGAGGCTGATCGATTTTTTTTTCTTGAAGTGTAGTCTCACTCTGTTGCCTAGGCTAGAGTGCAGTGGCAGGATCACGGCTCACAGCAGCCTTGACCTCCTGGGCTCAAGAGGTCCTTCCACCTCAGCCCCCTGAGTAACTGGGACTACAAGCGTGGGCTACATCACGGCCTATTTATTTATTTATTTATTTATTATTATTATTATTTTTTGAGTTGGAGTCTCACTCTGTCTCCCAGATTGGAGTGCAGTGGCCGCTCCCGGCC
>NW_007250674.1:253712-265800 GCF_000164805.1 Carlito syrichta
ACCTGCTGGGCTCCGGCGATCCTTTCACCTCAGCCTTCCAAGTAGCTGGAAATACAGGCGCGCACTACCACGCCCGGCTAATTTTTGATTTATTGTAGAGATGAGATTTTGCCAAGTTGCCAGGTGGGTCACGAACCCGCTGGGTCATGAACCCGCTGGGTCACGAACCCGCTGGCTCAGCAATTCACTCACCTCAGCCTCCCAAAGGTGCGGGATTACAGGCTGAGCCACCGAGCCCGACTAGCACGGCTAATTTATAAAAAAATTTTTGTAGAGACGAGGTCTCACTATGTTGCCTAGGCTGGTCTGAACTCCTGGGGCTCAAGCAATCCTCCCACCTTAACCTCCCAGTGTGCTGGGATTACAGGCATGAGCTACTGTGCCTGACTGCGACTGACAGATTATACAAGTGTCTCTCTTTTTTTGAACAAGTTAAGAAGTAAACTCAGCAACAAACGTTTCTAGAGCAGTGCCCAGGGCTAGATCTCCCATTTGTTTTGGAATCCCTCATTCAACTAAGGATTTTGTTGCTTGATCTAGCTAGAAGTGTTGCTGATTATGTCATTATAATATAGGAGCATTTGCCTATTAATATTAAAGAATATGCCAGGTATGGTGGCTCAAGTCCCAGAACTTTGGGAGGCCGAGGTGAGAGGATTGCCTGATATCACGGGTTCGAGACCAGCCTGGGCAACTTGGTGAGCCCTGGTCTCTACAAGAAATGAAAAAAATAAGCCGGGTGTGGTAGTAATTGCCTATAATTCCAGCTACTTGGAAGGCTGAGGCAGAAGGATCACCTGAGCAGGCTGAGGCTGTGGTGGCCGTGAGCATACCACTGCACTCCAGCCTGGGTGACAGAGTGAGACTCCAACTCAGAAAAATAATATTTAATGTAAAGGAGAATTGCAGTGCAGAGAGATTAAATAAATTGTCCAGGTGGCCTGTCTTGCTTTAAAATGCACACTATCTGGTAGCGCGCGCCTGTAGTTCCAGCTACGTGGAAGGCTGAGGCGAAAGGATCGCCGGAGCCCAGCTGGTCAAGGCTGCGGTGGCCGGGAGCAGCCACTGCACTCCAGTCTGGGCGACTGAGTGAGACTCCAACTCAAAAAAAACAAAAAACAACAACAACAACAACAAAAATTCATATCACCTTCCATTCAATTACAGGTAATTTTTAGATGGTGGAAGATCTCTCTAAGGAGTGAGTATCGATCAACAAAACCTGGAGAAACAAAAGAAACTCATGAAGACTTCCTAGAGAATTCCAATCTTCAAGGTAAGGAACATATTAAATACTTACTGCTGTTAAGTTCTTTTTAGTTAGTGATTTGTCAGTTTCAAATATATCATTATTTGAAATATTGATATGTAATTATGTACTTGAATTTATAAAAAACAAAATTGTTAACGTATTCTGAAATTTAATTTATTTTGGAAAAAAAAATTTTTTTTTGGTCTGGCTCTGTAGCCCAGGTTGGATTACAGTGGCACAGTCATAGCTCACTATAACCTCCAATTCTTAGGCTCAAGTGATCCTCCCACCTTAACTCCTAAAGTGGCTGGGATTATAGGCATGCACCACCCTACCTGGCTAATTTTTTTTCTTTGTGTTTTTGGGTAGAGATGGGGGTCTCTCTATGTTGCCCCGGCTGGTCTTGAACTCCTGGTCTCAAGCGATCTTCCCATCTCAGCCTCCTTAAAGTGATGGAATTATAGGCGTGAGCCACAGTGCCTGGGCTGTGCATAGTGGTTCATGCCTGTAATCCCTGTACTTTGGGAGGCTGAGGCAGAAGTATCTCTTGAACCCAGAAGTTTGAGACTGCAGTGAGCTATGATTGCATTACTGTATTCCAGTCTAAACGACAGAGTAAGATCATGTCTCCATAAAATGAAAAAAAAAAAGATTCCAGGTTAACATGTAAATTCTATTAATGAAGTTAAATCAGGTAAATATGATTTTTTGCCATAATGTTTATGAATTGGGCAATGCCAAACCACAAATAGTGTGGGCTCCACTGAGGGGGCTGGAGGGAAAACATCGTGTAAGGTGTTTTCAGAAATAAGAAAAAGAAAATATTTGATTGGTTAAAGTGGGAAGTCCGTAGATGTTAGTAAGTGACTTCTGACTGGTGAAGTCTCTTCTTAGAGGTTAGTTGGCAGTTTCTGATTGGATAAGCTTAAGTTTGTTTTTATGTGCTACAACCATCCATTCTGAGTTGGTTTGCTTACATAAGTACTCAGGGCACTGGAGACATCTCAGCCTAATGCCCTCCCAACTCGTTATTTGAACACTTCTCAATATAAAAGTTTCAAACATAAAATATAGACAGAAGCCGGGTGTGGTGGCTCGTACCTGTAATCCTAGCATTTTGGGAAGCCAAGGTGAGAAGATTGCCTGAGCTCAGAGGTTCAAGACCAGCCTGGGCAACTTGTTGAGACCTCATCTCTACAATAAACCAAAAAATTAGCCAGGCATGGTGATGCATGCCTATAGTTTCCCGCTACTTGGAAGACTGAGGCAGAAGGATCACCTGATCCCAGCAGGTCAAGGGTATGGTGGCCATGAGTGTGCCACTACAATCCAGCCTGAGTGACAGAGTGAGACTCCAACTTAAAAAAATATATAATATATTTTTCTAGATGTCCCCATGGTTTGCTCCTTATTCAGATCTCTGCTGAAACTGCCTTACTAGAGAGCTAGAGATCATTCCCCTGACTACTAGATAGAAAATAACATCCTCCTGTTTACTCTTGAATATTATGTCTCCTAGAACACTCGTCAAGATATACTATACCATATATTTACTTATTTATTTGCTTGTCTGTCTCCATCATTAGAATGCAAAGCTCCATTACAGTAGAGACTTTTGCTTTGCTTGCTGATAGTTCTTCAGTACCCATGAAGAAATACCTGTCATATAGCTCAGTAAATATTTGATGTATGAATTATTTGTGAATAATTATCAGAGAGTAGGACAAAAGTGAACTCTAAAGATATCCTTCTAAATTTTAAGCCTTGTTCTAAAGAGTTCAGGTTTCTGATCTATAGTTTGTTTAGATGGTTTGGGGCAATTTACACTAAGATTAATTAAAATCACACGACCAGATTGATAGTTTTAAAATAAACTCAGGGATCATGTCTGATTAATCATCATATATCCAAGATCAAGTACATGTTGGTACTTTTTTGGGTTTTTTTTGAGGGGCACGACCACTGCAGCCTCAACCTGCTAGGCTCAGGTTCCTTTCACCTCACCCTTCCAAGTAGCTGGAATCACAGGTGCGTGCCACCACATCCAGCTAATTTTTTGATTTTTTGTAGAGACGAGGTCTTGCCAAGTTGCCCAGGCTGGCCTTGAACCCCTGGACTCAGGCAGTCCTCTTGCCTCTGCCTCCCAGGGTGCTGGGATTACAGGAGTGAGCCACTGTGTCCCACTGTATATGTTTGTTAAAGTAAATAACTGTGCCAGGCATGGTGGCTTACATCTGTAATCCCAACACTTTGGGAGGCTGAGACAGAAGGATAAATTGAGGCCAGGAGTTTGAGACCAGCCTGGGAAGGAAGAAAGGTGAGAGGGAGGGAGGGAGAAGGAAGGAAGGAAGGAAGGAAGGAAGGAAGGAAGGAAGGAAGGAAGGAAGGAAGGAAGGAAGGAAGGAAGACACATTTTCTGATAAATTAATATTGCCTAAAATAACTTTAAAATCACTGTGCTCAAACTATATTTTCATGACTCTAAATTCATATAAGAGCAAAAGGAGTACATTTTAGCACTCACTAATATGTTTCTACTCTTGGTGGTTGTAAGCTGCATTCAATTAATAAATCATATAAATCTGTTTAGTTTGCTAGGGCTGTCATAACAAAATACCACAGACGGTGGCTTAAACTACAGAAATTTTTTTTGTGTGTGTGTTGGAGTCTCACTCTGACGCCCAGGTTGGAGTGCAGTGGCACGCTCACAGCCATGCAGCCTCAACCTGTTGGGCTCAAGCAATCCTTCTGCCTCAGCTTTTCAAGTAGCTGGAACCAAAGGCATGCACCACCACACCCAGCACTTTTTTTGATTTATTATTGAAATGTGGTCTCTCCAGGTTGCCCAAGCTGGTCTAGAACCCCTGGACTCAAGTAATCCTCTCACCTTGGCCTCCCAAATTGCTGGGATTATAGGCGTGAGCCACTGTGCCAAGCCAAACTACAGAAATTTATCTTTGTCATCTCACAGTTCTGGAAGTTAGAAGTCCAAGATCAAGGTGTTGGTAGGTCTGATTTCTTCTGAGACTTCTCTGCTTGACTTGTAGATGGCCATCTTCTTACTGTATCCCCACCTAGCTTTTTCTCTGTACCCCATCCCTGGTGTCCTTTAGGGTTTACTAATCTATTCTTTTTGTAAGGACATCCATCAGATTGAATTAGCTCCCACCCTTATGACCGCATTTAATCTAATTACCTCTCTAAACTCCCCAACTCCAAATAGGGTCACATTCTGAGGTACTGGGGTTTAGGGCTTTTAGGATGGAAGGACACAATTCACCCCATAACAAAATCCAAAATCCATGTAGAGTATTTTCTGTAATTTTGTATTTATTTGTTAAATTCATAATTTTAAACAATTCTTTTTTTTTTTTGAGTTGGAGTTTCACTTCGTCGCCCAGACTGGAGTGCAGTGGCCGCTCCCGGCCACCGCAGCCTCGACCCACTGGGCTCTGGTGATCCTTCCACCTCAGCCTTCCGAGTAGCCGGAATTACAGGCGTGTGCTACAACACCCAGCTGATTTTTGATTTATTGTAGAGATGAGGTCTTGCTGCCCAGGCGGGTCTCGAACCCGCGGGCTCAGGCAATCCACTCACCTCAGCTTCCCAAAGGCGTGGGATTATAGGCTGAGCCACCAAGCCCGGCTGTTAAATTCATAATTAATGATTGTATTCATTCCCTGTTGTTGCTATAACAAATTCCAAAAACTTTAAGACTTAAACAATAAAAATGTATATTATTTACAATACTGGAGTTCAGAAGTCTCACTGGACTAAAATCAAGGCGTTGGTAGAACTGTTCCTTCTAGACACTTTAGGAAGAATCTGTTTCCTTGCCTTCTGTAGGTTCTAGAGGCTGCCTGTTTCCTTGACTGTGACCCTTTGTCTATCTTCAAGGCCAGCAATGAACAGTCGTGTCTTTCTCATGCAGCAGTGTGGCATCATTCTGACATTGCCTCAGTGGGCCATATCTTCTTTTGACTTTGACTTTCCTGCCTTCCTCTTTTTTCTTATAAGGACTTTGTAGTAACATTGAACCCACCAGATAATCCAGGATTATCTCCCCATCTCAAGATCCTTAATTGAATCATATTTGCACAGTCACTTTTGTCATATTCACAAGGTCCAGAGATTAGGATGTGGACATCTTGGGGAGAAGCATTGTTCTGCTTACCACAGTGATATATCTTACAGTAGCCTAAATTGCTAAATTAAAAACATTGCTGAATTTTTTCTCTGGATTTGCATTTGTAAAAGATAAAACTGTTATGTTTATTATTTTAAATGTCATTCATATACTACGAAGTATAGAGAACTGTTAACATGGTGATTAAGAGTGTTGCTTAATACCTAGACTTAAATCCTGGCCCCAAACCTACTAGGTGCATGACTTTAGGCAAATTACTTAATCTTTCTGGGTCTCAGCTTCTTCATCTGTTCATAATGGAAATAATAGGGTCTTTATGAGAACTAATTGAATGAAGTGTTAAAATTTACTTGGCACATTATAAATACACAACAAATTCTAGCTATTATAGTTTTAAAAATTTAAAAAGTAAAATTTTAGCTGGGCACAGTGGCTCATGCCTGTAATCCCAGCACTTTGGGAGGCCAAGGCAAGAGGATTTCCATAGCCCACGATTTTGAGACCAGCGCAGGCAACATGGTGAGACTTTGTCTCTACAAGAAATCAAAAAATCAGCTGGGCTTGGTGGCGCACACCTGTAGTTCCAACTACTTGGAAGGCTGAGGCGGAGGGAACACCTGCACCCAGCAGGTCGAGGATGTGGTGGCCATGAGTGTGCCACCAGCCTGGGTGACAGAGTTAGACTCTAGCTCAAAAATAAATAAATAATTAGAAAGTCATTTTTTTCTCTCTTCCTCAAGCATCATTCCTAACAGATAAACATTATAAATAGTTTCATTTGCATTGAATTCGTTCTGTTTGGATTGTGTGTGTATGTTTACAAAAAGAGAATCTATTTTTTCTTTTTTGAATTGGAGTCTTTTTCTGTTGCCCAAGCTGGAGTGCAGTGGTATGCTCATGGCCACCGCTGCCTCAACCTGCTGAGCTCAGCTGATCCTTCTGCCTCAGTTTTCCAAGTAGCTGGAACTACAGGCATGCACCATTATGCCCAGCTAATTTTTCTTGATTTATTGTGGAGACGAGGTCTGGCCAAGTTGCCCAGGTTGGTCTCGAACCTGTGAGCTTAGGCAATCCTCTCACCTCAGCCTCTAAAAAGTGCTGGGATTATAGGAGTGATCCACCATGCCCAGCAGAGAATCTAATTTTATCTTTAGGTCTGTTTTTGCACTTAATATATGATGGTCATTTTTCTGTTTTCGGGTTTTGCTTCTTACCAAAGCCCTTAAGTTCATCTGGGACATATATATCTGCACACTTACATGAGAATGCCAGTAACATAGATTCCTACAGGTGGAGTCCCATGTCCAAAGATATATACCTTGTATACTTTGATAGATTTTATCTGAAAGGTGAATTTTTTTTTTTTTTTTTAAGTAGGAGTCTCACTCTGTCACCCAGGCTGGAATGCATGGCATGCTCATGGTCACTAACCTCAACCTGTTTGGCTCAGGTGATCCTTCCACCTCGGCCTTCCAAGTAGCTGGAACCACAGGCTCACACCACCATGCCCAGGGAATTTTTTGATTTATTATAGAGATGAGGTCTCCCTATGTTGCCCAGGCTGGTCTCGAACTCCTGAACTCATGCAATCCTCTCACCTCTGCCTCTCAAAGTACTGGGATTACAGGTGTGAGCCACTGCGCTCATCAAAAGGTGAATTCTTGAAAACCTTTGTCAAGGTTAACATGACAAAGGATGGTCTCCTTCTCACTCTCTTTTTTTTTTTTTTGAGTTGGAGTCCCACTATGTCACCTAGGCTGGAGTGCAGTAGCACGCTCATGGCCACCACAGCCTTGACTTGCTGGGCTCAGGCGATCCTTCCACATCAGCCTATCCTTCCGCCTCAGCCTTCTAAGTACCTGGAACTACAAGCACGTGCCACCATGCCCAGTTAATTTTTTTGATTTATTGTAGAGATAAGGTCTCGCCAAGTTGCCCAGGCTGGTCTCAAACCCTTGAGTTTGGGTGATCCTCTTACCTCGGCTTCCTGAAGTGCAGTGCTGGAATTATAGGCTTGAGCCACCACACCTGGCCAATGGCCTTTCTCTTAACTGGCTAGCCTGGCATTGCCATGGGACACAACACAAATGCCATCTGCATGCATCTGGCCTTTATAATTATATTATTCTTGAAATCATTTTAAATTGGGTGACTTACATATTTCCATGTTTGTGCCTAAAATGAGACTTCATTAATATTTTGATGTCACAATATTTCAATTATGGGTAATTCAAAACTTGTGTAGAATACCAATCACTTCCTTATCCTCACAAATTGCCCTCCACAAAACTGCTGTATTAATTATACTCCATCTAAGAGGATCTAGATGTTTTCTTACACCTTTTGGCATCATTAATTAGATATTGCTACTCTTTTTAATCTTTTCTAGTCAGATGGTAAAAACAGTATCATGTTTAATTAGCATTTTTCTGATAACTAAGTTGAGTGTCCTGTCATTCTTAATTGCCATTTATAGTTCTATAATTTGCCTGTTTGTATTCTTTGTTCATGTGTCTCTGAAGATTGAGGGTTTTTTTTTTTTTTACCTGAGACCTTTGAAAGTCTAAGGAGCCGGGCTCCGTGGCTCAGCCTGTAATCCTGCGCCTTTGGGAGGCTGAGGTGAGTGGATTGCCTGAGCCCGCGGGTTCGAGACCCGCCTGGGCAGCGAGACCTCATCTCTACAATAAATAAATTTAAAAAATCAGCCGGGCTTGGTAGCACATGCCTATAATTCCGGCTACTTGGAAGGCTGAGGCGGAAGGATCGCCGGAGCCCAGCAGGTCGAGGCTGCGGTGGCCGGGAGCGGCCACTGCATCCAGTCTGGGCGACAGAGTGAGACTCCAACTCAAAATAAATAAATAAATAAATAAAAAATAAAAGTCTAGGGAAATGTCCTGAGGTAAACATTATAGAAAAAACCAAAAAATTAGCTATCTGAAGTAATTTTTTAGATTTACTTTAAGGCAAAAACTTACCTACATAAACTCAATTGGAAGTGCTTATTCGGGGATTGAGGTTGAATTCAACTTAAAAATAAATTGTTTTCCAACTTATGTCAATTTTAAAATTGGTTGTCCATTTTAAAGTTGATTATTTAGATCTCGTGATACAACCAAATGATTTAAAAAAACAACATTTACCAAACTAATCAACTTTTTTTTTAAATATCTTCTATTGCCTATGAAAGGAAATGTGGGAGACAGAGTTTAGATGTCAAAGTATTGAAATTCCATCAGACACTTAGATAATCTGTGGGAAGATTGGGACTGAATGTTTGACATGAGGATTATCATGGAAAACTGTTAAAACTTTTTTTTGAGTCAGGGTCTCACTGTCTCATCCAGGCTGGAGTGCAGTGACATGCTCACAGCCACTGCAGCCTTGACCTGCTGGACTCAAGCAATCCTTCTGTCTCAGCCTTCCAAGTAGCTGGAACTATAGTCATGCACCATCACACCCAGCAAATTTTTTGATTTATTGTAGAGATGAGGTCTTGGCAAGTTGCCCAGGCTGGTCTCAAACTCGTGGGCTCAGACAATCCTCTCACCTCGGCTGATAATTCTCTTATTTGAGAGAACTCTTAATAAGTACCAATAGCTGGAACCACAGGCATGTGCCACCATGCCTGGCTGATTTTTTATTTATTTCTTTATTTATTATTTTATTTTATTTTTTATTTTTTGAGTTGGAGTCTCACTCTGTCACCCAGACTGGAGTGCAGTGGCCTCTCCCGGCCACCGCAGCCACGACCTGCTGGGCTCCAGCGATCCTTCCACCTCAGCCTTCCAAGTAGCTGGAACTACAGGCACGCACTACCACACCCAGCTAATTTTTTGATTTATTGTAAAGATGAGGTCTCACCAAGTTGCCCAGGCGGGTCTCGAACCAGCGGGCTCAGGCAAATCCACTCACCTCAGCCTCCCAAGGCTCAGGATTACAGGCTGAGCCACCAAACCTGGCCTGCTTTTTTTTTGAGTTGGTCTCTCACTCATTCGCCCAGACTGGAGTGCGGTGGCCGGCAGCCTCGCCTGCTGAGCTCCAGCAATCCTTCCGCCTCAGCCTTCCGAGTAGCCGGAATTACAGGCATGCGCTACCATACCTGGCTGATTTTTTGATTTATTATAGAGGTGAGGTCTCGCTGCCCAGGCAGGTCTCGAACCCGCGGGCTCAGGCAATCCACTCACCTCAGCTTCCCAAAGGCATGGTATTGCAGGCTGAGCCACCGAGCCCAGCTGGCCTGCTTTTTTTTTAAATTGTAGAGACCAGATCTCACCATGTTACTCAGGCTGGTCTCAAACCCCTGAGCTCAGGCAATCCTCTTGCCTTTGCCTCCCAAAGTACTGGGATTACAGGGATGAGCCACTGTGTCCAGCTCTTTTATTCCTTAATAATGGTAATTTGTGTTTTCTTAATTTTTTTCTTGATCAATCCTATCAAGGGTTTACTCATTTTATTAATTTTTTCAAAGAATGTTTAGCTCTGTTAATTTTTTTTTTTTGAGTTGGAGACTCACTCAGTCTCCCATGCTGAAGTGCAGTGGCATGCTCATGGCCACCCCAGTGTCGACCTGCTGGGTTTAGGCGATCCTTCCACCTCAGCCTTCCAAGTAGCTGAAACTACAGGCACCCACTACCACATCTGGCTAATTCTTTTATTTATTGTAGAGATGAGATCTTGCCAAGTTGTCCAGGCTGTTCTCGAACCTGTGGACTCAGTCAATTCCCTCATCTCAGCCTCTCAAAGTGCTGGGATTACAAGCTTGAGTCACTGCGCACGGCCCCAGTTTTTTTTTAAATTGGAGTCTCATTCTGTCACCCAGGCTGGAGTGTAGTGGCACACTCATTGGCCACCACAGCCTCAACCTGCTGGACTCAGGTGATCCTTCCACCTCAGCCTTCCAGGTAGCTGGAACTACAGGCGTGTGCCACTATGCAGGCTAATATTTTGATTTATCGTAGAGATGAGGTCTCACCATGTTGTCCAGGCTGGTCTCCACCCCTGGACTCAGGCAATTCTCTTGCCTCTGCTGAGATTACAGGTGTGAGTCAACATGCCCAGGAATTTTCTTTATTTTTATGGGTTTAAAAGAATTGATTTCTGTTCTTATCCTTATTATTTCTTCCCTCTTACTTTTCTAAGGTCTGGCTCATTCCTTTTTTAGCTTCTTGAGATAGAAGTATAAATCATTGTTTAGAGACTTTTCTTCCTCCTACATTTTCTTTAAGTATGCTTTAACCACATTAGATACTTTTTTTTTTTTTTACATTTTCTTTAAGTAATGCTTTAACCACATTAGATATGTGTGGTTTTTTGGGGGGTTTTTTTGGTTGTTTGTTTCTTTTTTGTTTGTTCATTTGTTTTGAGTTGGGGTATCACTCTGTTGCCCAGGCTGGAGTACAGTGGCACAATTATGGCTCACTACAATCTCAGCCTTCTGGGCTTAAACAGTCCTCCCACCTCAGCCCCTTTCCTCCTCACCCCTCCAAGTGGTGGGACTACAGGTGTATGCCACCACATCCAGCTCATTTTTTAATTTTTTTGTAGAGACAAGGTCTTGCTATGGTGCCTAGGTTGATCCTCGAATTCCTAGCCTCAAGTAATCCTCTAGCCTCAGCCTCCCAAAGTGCTAGGATTACAGGTGTGAGGCACTGCCTCTAGTGATTAAAGTTTTGATTAATTGTATTTTTATTCTCATTCAGTCTAAAATATTTTCTAACTTCCATTTTGATTCCTTTTTTGACCTATAGATTATTTAGAAATATATTGTTATGCTAGGTATGGTGACTCATGCCTGTAATCCCAGAACTTTTATGGGCTGAGGTGAGAGGATTGCCTGAGCCCAGGGGTTCAAGACCAGCCGGGGCAACTTGGCAAGATCTCATTTTCACAATAAATCAAAAAATTAGCCAGCTGTGGTGGCATGTGCCTGTAGTTCCAGCTACTTGGAAGTTCGAGGTGGAAGGATCACCTGATCCCAGCAGATCGAGGCTGCGGTGGCCATGAGCATGAGACTCTGACTCAAAAAAAAAAATTAACCTTTTATACACACACACACACACACACACACACACACTTTTTTTTGAGTCAGAGTCTTGCTGTTGCTCAGGCTGGAGTACAGTGCCACGCTCATGGCCACTGCAGCCTTGACCTGCTGGGCTCAGGTGAACCTTCCATTTCAGCTTCCCATGTAGCAGGGACTACAGGCACATGCCATCATGCCTGGTTAATTTTTTTATTTACTGTAGAAACGAGGTCTAAAAGTTGCCCAGACTGGTCTGGAGCCCCTGAATTCAGGCAATCCTCTTGCCTCCACCTCCTAAAGTTGCTACTGTAGTGGAGGATTTATCCTTTTTTAAATCATAACTCCATCAATGTTTGCAGAATCAAGGTCTTGTTCTGTTGCTCAGGCCGGAGTATAGAGGTATAATCATAGCTCACTGTAGCCTCAAACTCCTGGGCTCAAGCCATCCTCCTGCCTCAGCCTCCTGAATAGCTGGGACTACAAATACAAAAGACCACATCCAACTAATTTTTAAAATTTTTTGTTGAGCTGGGCTCGGTGGCTCAGCCTGTAATCCCAAGCCTTGGGAAGCTGAGATGAGTGGATTGCCTGAGCCCGCAGGTTTGAGACCCGCCTGGGCAACTTGGCGAGACCTCATCTCTACAATAAAAATCAAAAAAATTAGCCC
>NW_007250674.1:265899-273762 GCF_000164805.1 Carlito syrichta
CACTCCAGTCTGGGTGACAGAGTGAGACTCCAACTCAAAAAAAAAAAAGAAAAAAAAATTTTTTTTGTTGAGACAAGGTCTCACTATGTTGCCTACACTAATCTCAAACTCTGGCTTCAAGAAATCCTCCCTCTTCAGTCTCCCAAAGTGCTAGGATTACAGGTGTGAGCCACCAAGCCTGGCCCATATCATCATTGATCATGTCTCTTGTAAATAGCATAGAAACAGAATTATTCATGTGTGTGAATATACACATGTGTGTGTGAATGTGTTATTTATCTTGAGGTTTTTTTTTATTTTTTTGAGCAAGAGTCTCACTCTGCTGCCCAGGCTGGAGTGCAGTGACATGCTTATAGCCACTGCAGGCTTGACCTGCTGGGTTCAGGCGATCCTTCCACCTCAGCCTTCCAAGTAGCTGGAACCACGGGCGTGTGCCACCACGCCTGGCTAATTTTTTAATTTATTGTAGAGATGAGTTCTCACCAAATTGCTCAGGCTGGTCTCAGGCATCCTCTCACCTTTGCCTTCCAAAGTGCTGGGATTATGCACATGAGCCACCACACCTGGCTTATTGAGAATCTTTTAACTGGCATTATTAATTCATTTACAACTATTGTGAATGCTTGTAATTTCTATCATGTTGTACATTCATCTTATGCTTTTTCTTTACTTTTTATTTTGTCTCCATTTCCTCCTTTCTACTCGGTTTTCTTTATTCCATTTTCTTCCCCTAAAGACAAAAATTACATTTCCTTCTCTACCTTGCAGACATAACCACGTGATACAGTTTTCTCTGTAAGATGTTAACTGAAGTTACTGCTTAAAGCTTCCTAGAAAGTGTCTTCAGATAGGGGCATACTCAATTCCTATGCACATTTTCCTTGCTTTACCCCTTTAGCCCTTGGCACACGGTTGTAATGCCTAGGGAATAGGATCCTTTTCAGAGTGACCCTGAAGAGGAGAGCTACATTCTAAGAATGTGAAACTGAAAGATAAAAGGACCCTGGGACATTCATGCATAATGGAGTTCTGGCACCAACCTTTCACTGCCTATCTCCAGACTCTAATAGTGCAAGAAAAAAAACACTTATTTGGTGAACTCACTTTGAATTGAATTTTCTGTTTTGTTCAGCTGTGATCAATTTTCAAGTGATTATAGATAAAGTATTTTGGAAGTTATTCTTGTATTCAAAACAAAAATCTTTTTTTTTTTTTTTTTTTTTGAGTTGGAGTCTCACTCTGTCGCCCAGACTGGAGTGCAGTGGCCGCTCCCGGCCACCGCACCTCGACCTGCTGGGTTCCGGCGATCCTTCCGCCTCAGCCTTCCAAGTAGCTGGAACTACAGGCGCGCACTACCACGCCCGGCTGATTTTTTTTTTTTTTATGGTAGAGATGAGGTCTCGCTGCCCAGGTGGGTCTCGAACCCGCAGGTTCAGGCAATCCACTCACCTCAGCCTCCCAAAGGCGCAGGATTACAGGCTGAGCCACCGAGCCCGGCTCAAAACAAAAATCTTTATCCTTTTAAAAAATTTCTCTCTTTTATTTTATTGATGGTGTTCCTTAAAATTTTAACAAGTTTAGTTTAACCTGACTTACAAAAAACTAACATCTGTCAGTATTTCTGTTTCTTGAACATCAAAAACCTTAGGATGTTTATATTATTATTATTATTATTTGAGTTGAGGTCTCACTCTGTCACCCAGTCTGGAGTGCAGTGGCAGCACGCTCATGGTCACAGCAGCCTCAACCTGTTGGGCTCATGAGATCCTTTTGCCTCAGTCCTCCAAGTAGCTGGAACTACAGGCGTGTACCACCACGTTCGGCGAATTTTTTTGATTTATTATAGAGATACTATCTCGCCAAGTTGCCCAAGCTGGTCTTGTACCCCTGGGCTCAGGCTCTTGCCTTGGCCTCCCAAAGTGTTGGGATTACAGGCAAGAGCCATCACACTGACTGGGATGTTTATATTATAAACATCTATCATCTAATTGTTGACTGATGTTCTGATTTATCTTGTTCTGACACCTCAAAAGTTTGTTATTTAAAACATGCTCTAAACAGTAGTAGTTATTTCTATTTGCCTGTGTTTACTACGATTTCTGTCTTCTTGTGCTTCTTAAATCCTATTCCTTCCCAATGTGTAAATTTCTTTGTTCTTGATGTGAGTTGGAGTCTCACTCTGTTGCCCAGACTGGAGTGCTGTGGCCGCTCCTGGCCACTGCAGCCTCCACCTGCTGGGCTCCGGTGATCCTTCCACCTCAGCCTTCCAAGTAGCTGGAACTGCAGGCGTGCACAACCATGCCTGGCTAATTTTTTGATTTATTGTAGAGATGAGGTCTCACCAAGTTGCCCAGGTGGGTCTTGAACCTGTGGGCTCAGGTAATCCACTCACCTCAGCCTCCCAAAGCGTGGGATTACAGGCTGAGCCACCGAGCCTGGTTGATGTGTATCTTTAGTAGTTCAAAATCTTATCATGTAAATCAGGTCCATTAGTGGTGCCTCCGGTATGAGGTCTTAAGAACAGCTCCTCAAGAATGATTCCTCTAGATCTGAAACCAGAGACCAGTTTTTCTACCCCTCCCCACCCAACATATATGGTAGGATGGGCATGAGAGAACCACTGTAGACACTGCTGTTGAAAAATTGGGAGCACCACAGGAATCATTGGTCCATAAATGTTCTGAAATTTAGCAAGGCATAGGACGCTAATTCTTTATAGCTTTGGCTTCATCCACTGGACTCTTGAGTTCACAACTTTGAGTTATCTTCTTTCCCACAAAGGGTCACTTACCACTGTAGCTGCATAATTTTTCAGCCTACTTCCTGCTTGCAGAAGTTTAGGAGTCCAAAGTCTTCTTTTTTTTTTTTTTTTTGCACTGCCTGTGACCCTTTCAGTTCAAGCTGCAGGGCAGTGTTTCCACCTATATTTTTCTCTTAAAAACTTCATGGATTGGCTATTATTCTTATTGGGGTTTACTCCATTAGACAAAACCACACCTATACATCTCTTTGAGATAAGCCCTTCTTTATTTTGTGTTTCTCTGCCCTTGACTCCTGAATGATAAAACCCTTAAGCTTCATGAAAGATTTTGAATGGGTTTTTTAAATTTATTTATTGTACAGATGAGGTCCTATCAAGCTGCCCAGGCTGGTCTCGAACCCCTGGTCTCAGGCAATCCTCTTGCCTCCTCCTCCCAAAGTGTGAGGATCACAGGCCTGAGCCATGGCATCCAGCCTGAATGGTTTTTTGTTTGTTTGTTTGTGTTTTGGGGGGTTTTTTTTGACTGGAGTGCAGCAGTACACTCATGACCACTGCAGCCTCGACCTGTTGGGCTCAGGCAATCCTTCCGTCTCAGCTTTCCAGGTAGCTGGAACTACAGGCATGTGCCACCACGCCCAGCTAATTTTTTGATTTATTATAGAGACAAGGTCTCACCATGTTGCCTAGGCTGATCTTCAACCCTGAAGTCAGGGAATCCCTTTGCCTCTTCTTCCCAAAGTGCTGGAATTACAGGCTTGTGCCATCACGCTCGACCTGAATGGTTTTGTTTTTTTATTCAGAGTCTCACTCTGTCACCTAGGCTGGAGTGCAGTGGTACTATCCCAGCCACTGCAACCTTAACCTGCTGGCCTCAGGCAATCCTTCTGCCTCAGTCTTCCTAGTAACTGGAACTACAGGCACGTGCTACTATGCCCAGCTAATTTTTTGACTTATTGTAGAGATGAGGTTTGGCCAAGTTGCCCAGGCTAGTCTCGAATCCCAGGAATCAGGCAATCCTCTTGCCTCGGCCTCCCAAATTACTGGGATTCCAGGCTTGAGCCACTGTGCCTGAACTAATGTTTATTTTCTTGAATAGTTTTTGTGGGTCAGATATTTGGGAGCAGCTTAACTGAGTGATTCTGACTTGGAGACTTGCCCAGGGTTGCATGGAGTTTCATCTGAAGGCTTGATTGGGGCTGAAGGCTCCCATTTCAGGCTGGCTTATATACAAGACTGACAAATTAATGGTGGTTGTTGTCTGGGGGCTATGGTTTCTCTTCTCATGGACTTCTCCATAGTTCTGCTAAATATCTTCAGGATATGGCAGTTGACTTCTCCCAGAGAGAGTGATCCAAGAGCAAAACAGAAGTCTCTCTGTCTTTATGATCTAACTACGTTTGCAATATCCTATGCTAACAAGTCAACCTTATTCAGTGTGGCATGGGAATACATGGAGCATGAATTTAGGAGGCGTCATTGGAACCATCTTGTAGACTGCTGCATAATCTGCATGAAGTGGTGATTATATTTTTCAAAATAGAGTTTGTTTTGGTTTATTTTTTGAGTTGGAGTCTCTGTCACCCAGGACAAAGTGCAGTGTCACACCCATGGCTACTGCAGCCCCTACCTGCTGGGCTCAGGCCTTCTAAGTAGCTGGGACTCCAAGTGTGGACCACCACACCTGGCTGATTTTTAAAAATTATTGTAGAGACAAGGTCTTGCCAAGTTGCCGAGGTTGGTCATGAACCCCTGGGCTCAGGCAGTCCTCTCGCCTTGACCTCCCAAAGTGCTGGGATTATAGGCATGAGCCACCACACCCAGCCAGAGTTTATTTTAATGAATTTTTCTTTTTAATTTCAAAATAAATACATGTTGGTACATAACAAATACAAAACAAAATTTTTTTCTAAATATTCTACCATATGCTTTGAAACAATCATATTTCATAAATAGGTATATATATCTTATAGCATTTATTTTTTTTTTATTTTTTTTTGAGTTGGAGTCTCACTCTGTCACCCGGGGTGGAGTGCAGTGGCCGCTTCCGGCCACCGCAGCCTCGACCTGCTGGGCTCCGGCGATCCTTCCACCTCAGCCTTCCAAGTAGCTGGAACTACAGGCACGCGCTACCACGCCCGGCTAATTTTTGATTTATTGTAGAGATGAGGTCTCGCCAAGTTGCCCAGGCGGGGGTCTCAAACCCGCGGGCTTAGGCAATTCACTCACCTCGGCCTCCCAAAGTGCTGGGATGACAGGCTGAGCCACTGAGCCCGGCCAGCGTTTATATTTTAAATACTTTATTGATAGAGACTTTCTGAAGCTGAGCGTGCTTTGAACATGTTTTCTTGTCATTTTAAAGTGTTGAAATATGTATCTTCAATTATGCCAAGGGTTTTTTTTTTTCTTCAATAAGTAAGCACTGCTTTGCTGGATATGGTGGTTCACACCTATAATCCCAGCACTTTGGGAGGCCAAAGTGGGAGGATTGCCTGAGCCCATGGGTTCGAGACCAGCCTGGGCAACTTGGTGAGACCTCATCTCTACAATGAATCAAAAAATAGTTGGACGTGGTGGCACATGCCTGTAGTTCCAGCTACTTGAAAGGCTGAGGCAAAAGGATCACCTGAGGCCAGTAAGTTGAGACTGCGGTGGCCGTGAGCATGCCACTGCACTCTAGCCTGGGCCACAGAGTGAGACTCCAACTCAAAAAATAAAAATAATAAAAATAATAAGCACTGGTTTTTGTTTTTTTTGTTTGTTTGTCCTAAGATTGGAAAATGTAGTTTATTTAGAAAGTAAATTAGAGGAAGAGAGAGAAAAAGAGGAGATTCACCTCCCCAGTGTAGGGAAGGGGGCCTAAGCCAGGAAACATGGCAATGGCCATAGCTCAAAGAGCTCATGGCCACACCAGAGTCTAGTAAGGTAATGGCGACTGGCAAGCACTGCTTTTTGTTCTTATTCCGCTGGTGAGTCAGAGGTTCTCTGCAATACCTACTCTTTTTTTTTTCTCTATTTGATACCCACCCTGGAATGCAGTGGCCTGATAATGACTCTTCACACCCTCAACCTCCTGGACTCAAGTGATCATTCCGTCTCAGCCTCTTGATTAGCTGAGACTCCAGGCACCTGCCATTTACCTTGCTAACTTTTAAATTTTTTTTGTAAAGATAAAGTCTCGCCATGTTGCCCAGACTAATCTCGAACTCCTGTGTTCAAGCAATTCTCCCGCCTTGGCCTCCCAAAGTGCTGGGATTACAGACATGAGCCAGAGCACCTGCCCAATACCCACTCTTTAAGACTGAGTTTTTGAAAGGGCTATTTCCCCCTCAAGGATAGCCTTTGCACTTTAGAAGGGCTTTGAATGGGAAGCACTTGGAATTCAGAACCAACTTAAAACCTTTAATGCCTTTAGAAAGCTAGGCTAACCAGTTTTGGAGAGAAATTTTATATGGCTGGTTCTTCCAACCTAGTACAATTGGGCTTTTATGTAAACACAGTCCATGACTTACTTACATCCATTCTGAAATCAGAGAGCACAACTTCTAGGATCACAGTTCTACCAGCTTCTCCAGGATGCCAGTGCTCTTGACAACCCATCCTACTTACTCAAGAAGGAATGTTTCTGGTTGGGGAGAGAACATGGTTCCCAAATCTTGGACATTTAATCTAAGAGAGTATGTTCATTCTCTTCTAATAGCGGTTTCTAGAAAGGCTCCATAGTGGTGCTTTCAGAGTCAGAAGGGAAAAAATGAGAAACTGAGAAACCCCAGCTTTGGGACCACTGGAATCCACATGCATACCCCAGCATCACCCTGTTTTACTCCCTCTTAAAGGAGGTAGTCTTTCCTTTCAAAATTAAAAAACAATTACACTTGTAGTATGGGTTTATTGTGGAAAGATTAACGAAAAAAATAATAGAAAGATCAGAAAATACAGATAAGCAAAAGGATGAAAATAAAAGTGTGAAACAGATTTAGCCACTGTTTAAATTTGAGCAAGTTTCCATTTCTTGTTTACTCATAGAGCTGGGAAAGGGTGGTAGATCATTTTTTCCAAAATCAAACATTGTTAGGTAGTCCATTGTATTAATTGATTCTTGCTGTGTGGTCTTGCTATGTTACCCAGGCTGGCCTCGACTCCTGGCCTTAGGCTATCCTCCTGCTTCTCCTAAAGTGCTGGGATTATAGATGTGAGCCACTGCACACAACTCATGGATTCATTCTTCATGAACTGTCTTCTAATTTGGAGATAAGTGAAAAGATATGGAAAAATTAGGCAAAAGTTAAAATAATTTTTATGAAGTGTCCAACCTGAGCAAAATAGTGAGATACCCTGTTTTAAAGATAATTTTTGCCAGGCGCAGTGACTCAAGTTTATAATCCCAGCACTTTGGGAGGCCGAGGCAAGAGGATTGCCTGAGCCCAGGGATTCAAGACCAGCCTGGGCAACTTGGTGAGACCTCGTCTCTACAGTAAATCAAAAAATTAGCTGGGCATGATGGTGCATGCCTATAGTTTCAGTTACTTGGAAGGCTGAGGCAGAAGGATGTGCTGAGCCCAGCAGGTCAAGGTTGCAGTGGCCATGAGCATGCCACTGCACTCCAACCTGGGCAACAAAGTGAGACTCTAACTCAAAAATTTTTTTTTAAATTAAAGATAATTTTAATGAAATATGCGTGTGTTTTTCTCTTTGCCTCTTTCCATTTCTTTTTTTTATTGTATGAAGATAGGAATGAAAACAGGTAAGGAAGAAGGAGGAAAATTTGGTGTAGAAACCACATACAAGAATAAGAGAAAAAAATCAACTAAAATGTGTTTTAGACCAATGGAGAGTGCAAGGAGCTGGCAGAAAAAAACACATGAACTGGCATCTTTTTCCTCCATGTTGACTGCCGGGTCAGAGAGTCTGGGTCGATAGTGATTATGCTGAGACTGGTTAAATCAGTGAGATAGACTGGAGTTTGACGCTGATGAAATCAACACGATGCAGAAATCACTGTGTTAAATGGTGTTAGTCCTTAAAAGATTCTGATCTATGCCGGACTCGGTGGCTCAGCCTGTAATCCCAGCACTTTGGAAGGCTGAGGTGAGTGGATTGCCTGA
>NW_007250674.1:274279-276289 GCF_000164805.1 Carlito syrichta
CAGCCTTGACCTGCTGGGCTTAGGTGATCCTTCCACCTCAGCCTTCCAAGTAACTGGAACCACAGGCGTGTGCCACCATGCCTAGCTGTTGTTTTTTTTATTTATTGTAGAGAGCAGGTCTTGCCATGTTGCTCAGGCTGGTCTTGAACCCCTGAACTCAGACAATCCTCTTGCCTCGGCCTCCCAAGGTGCTGGGATTATAGGCGTGCCACTGTGCCCGGCTTTATTATAGTCTTAAATGACTGCACATGATAACCCTGTTGATTTGTTTGAATTACAGTTCAAGTTGCGTTAATATTTGGTTCAAGAATATTAGACTATGTCTTCAATTTGTGCTACGGTAAATTTGACTTCTTGGAACGGCTCTCAGATGATTTGCTCCTGAGTATCATTTCTTACCTGGATCTTGAAGATGTTGCCAGGCTTTCTCAAACATCACACAGATTTGCAAAGGTAACAGTCAATTATTTTGTGTCTGTATTGTCTCTATATAGAGTTTTCCATGTGCTTTCTCAAAGCCACTCAGCAGTAGAGAGGAAAAAACATTACTTCTGCCCTCAAGGAACTTATAGTCTAATAGTAGAGATCCATATAGATAGAAACAATTACAATATAGTGTGAGCAATTCAACAAGGGATGTGTGTGCCAGGTACAAAGATGGTGTAGAGTGATTTCCTCTGCCTGGTTTCACAGAAGTTGGTTACTTTGTTTTGGTTTTGAGGGGAAAATAGGAGTTTGACAGGTATCTGAGTTAAGGGGCATTCCAAGTAAAGGAACAGCTCAAGCAGTGCATGGTGGCATAAGAGAATAAGGCAAGTAGTAACTACCCTATATCCATTTCCATTTCTTTCAGTACTAATAACCTTTGCCCATCTCCCCAATATGTGTGGTTTTGGTCTCTTTGCCCCAAGCTGACCAGATGAACTCTCTCATTGTGTTGAATCCTCAGCAGAATTACACAAGGACAGAAAACACACTCAGTGTTGATTTAGGCCAGTATAAGACCTTAGTGAGACCTTTTTTAGTTCCACTCCCTGGATCCTGGAAAGTGCCTTGGTTCCTGCCACTTCTCCTGTTCCTTAAATTCTGGACCCCCTAACCTCATCCCAGAATTGCACATAATAGTTTTCTATTAAATCCCTTTTTGTCGTAAGCTAATCAGAGTTCAGATCTGTTGCTTGCAACTGAAAACCGCTGACTAGCTGGATATTTGACTGTAACGCACTAGGGCAATGTTCCTTTCTAAAAGAACACATAGCATTTTCCAAGATGACTCAAATCATAATCTTATCTAAAAAACCAACTTTTTTCCTCACAATAATGCAATCAAATTTATTGATTTTAAACATTAATAGAAAGTACTGTAGTCTGTATTATAATACTTAATATATCCCTTTGTGTATAGACATATGTGTGTATACATATTTTTCCACTTAATGTTTCCCCTTAGAAGTTGAAAGCAAGCTGGGCATGGTGGCTCACTCCTATAATCCCAGCACTTAGGGAGGCCGAGGTTAGAGGATTGCCTGAGACCAAAGGGCCAAGACCAACCTGGGAAACTTAGTGAGACTTCATCTCTACAATAAATAAAAAAATCAATTGGGCATTGGTGGCACATGCCTGTAGTTTCAGCTACTTAGAAGGTTGAGAGAGAAGGATTGCCTGAGCCCAGCAGGTCGAGGCTGTGGTGGCTGTGAGTGTGCCACTACACTCTAGCCTAGGTGACAGAGTGAGACTCCATCTGAAAAAAAAAAAGTATGGCCGGGCTCAGTGGCTCAGCCTGTAATCCCTGCGCTTTGGGAGGTCAAGGTGGGTGGATTGCCTGAGCCCACGAGTTTGAGACCCGCCTGGGCAACTTGGCAAGACCTCATCTCTACAATAAATCAAAAAATAAGCCGGGCGTGATAGCGTGTGCCTGTAGTTCCAGCTACTTGGAAGGCTGAGGCAAAAGGATTGCTGGAGCCCAGCAGGGCAAGGCTGCGGTGGCGGAGTGGCCACTGCACTCCAGTC
>NW_007250674.1:277111-279744 GCF_000164805.1 Carlito syrichta
CGGCGATCCTTCTGCCTCAGCCTTCCCAGTAGCCGGAATTACAGGCATGTGCTACGATGCCCGGCTGATTTTTTGATTTATTGTAGAGATGAAGTCTCGCTGCCCAGGCGGGTTTTGAACCCGCGGGCTCAGGCAATCCCCTCACCTCAGCCTCCCAAAGGCGTGGGATTACAGGCTGAGCCACTGAGCCTGGCTGATTATTCATACTTTAAAGGAAAAGAGAGTCTTACATCAATAAAATATACCAGTGAGGATCTATTAAAAGTGTCTGCCAGGGCCTGGGTTTGCTGCTAAAAGTAAATGGGAGGATTTGATAGGAAACTGCAGTGACTGCAGTGTCTTGTGGTATTTCTTCCTTACACCGAGCAACTGTCTTCTCTCCAAGTTTTACTCACTTTCACTCTCTATTACTCTGGCTCTCAGTGCCCTGTTATTATTTCAATGTAGTCCTGAAAATATCCTCCATAATTTACTTGGTGCTCTAAAGGAAGGCTCTTCAAGGTTGCTGACTTCAGCCCTCAGCATCCTGCAGAGCAGAATTACTAGGAGATGGAACATGGCTTGGGCTGCTACTATTTTCTTTCTGTGTAACATTAACCACTTATTTCCGTTATCAATCTAAGTTTCACCTGTGTTTCATTTGCTTGTTGTGTTTCCTCACTTATAAATTATTTTCTCAGCTGGTGTGGTGACTTGTGCTTGTAATTCCAGCACTTTGGAAGGCCAAGGTCGGAGCACTGCATGAGCCCAGGAGTTTGAGACCAGCCTGGGCCACATTGAAAGGCCTCACCTCTACAAATAATAATAATAAAAAGTAATAGGGTGTGGTGGCTCATACCTGTAATCCCAGTACTTTGGGAGGTAGAGGTGAAAGGATGGCCTGAGCTCAGAGTTTGAGACCAGCCTGGGCAACTTGGCAAGACCTCATCTCTACAATAAATCAAAAAATCAGCTGGACATCGTGGTGTGCACCTATAGGTCCAGCTACTTGGAAAGCTGAGGCGGAAAGATCGCCTGAACCCAGCAGTTGGAGGCTGTGGTAGCTGTGATCATGCCACTGCATGCCTGAATGAAAGAGTGAGACTCCAACTCAATAACAACAACAAACAACAACAATTAATCAGCTGGATGTGGTGGAGTGCACCTGTAGTCCTAGCTACTTGGGAGTCTGAGATGGGAGGATCGCTTGAGCCCATGAGGTCAGGGCTGCAGTGAGCTGTGATTACACCACATGTGCACTCCAATCTGGGCAACAGAGTAAGACCCTGTCTCTATAAACAAACACACAAACAAGTAATTAAATAAGTTTAACTATTTTACTAATTTAAAAGTTTCTATTTCAAATTTCTGGAGACAAGTTTGTTACCAAATTATTTGTGTTCAGTCCAACTCTTTCATCTCAGGGAGGGGGTGCTCCTTTCCTATTCAAGGTCACTGCTACTTGCTGCCCAGCTCCAGGGTCTACTCTTGAGGATTTCATTTATCTCTTGTTTCTTGTTTTATTTATTTATTTATTTTTGAGTCGGAGTCTCATTCTGTCACCCAGGCTAGAGTACAGTGGCACACTCATGGCCACCTCAGCCTCAACCTCCTGGGCTCAGGAGATCCTTCTGCCTCAGCTTTCCAAGTAGCTGGAACTACAGGTGTATGCCACCATACCCGCCTAATCTTGTTATTTTTAAAAACTTTTTATTTATAAATAATTTTACATTTATAAAAGTACTGCAGAGATAATATAGAAAGTTTGCATATACCCTTTACCAGCTTCCCCCACATTGACATCTTGCATAACCATGGTACATTTATCAAAACTAGGAGAGGGTTAAAAACATTTCTTGCTTATGAAATGGTGGTAATGCATAATCACTTTTTAAAGTTGTTCTTACTTGACAAAATTAAAATGTCAGCAACCTTATTTCAGTTCTTTTTTTTTTTTTGAGTTGGAGTCTCACTCCGTCGCCCAGACTGGAATGCAGTGGCCGCTTCCGGCCACCACAGTCTCGACCTGCAGGGCTCCGGCGATCCTTCCACCTCAGCCTTCCAAGTAGCTGGAACTACAGGCATGCCCTACCACGCCTGGCTAATTTTTGATTTATTGTAGAGATGAGGTCTCGCCAAGTTGCCCAGGCAGGTCTCAAACCTGCGTGCTTAGGCAATTCACTCACTTCGGCCTCCTAAGGCGTGGGATTTCAGACTGAGCCACTGAGCCTGGCCTATGTCAGTTCTTAATTTTAATTTTGTTTTGTTTTGATTTTTTAAAAATTCACTGGGAGCCACTGGTTTACTGTCAGCCATTACCTCCTCTACCATTTTCCCCTCATCTATTCCTGCAAAATATCCCTGGTCACAATCACAGTTACCGGGTGGTTGTCACACTGACAGGGTCTGTTTTAGGCCTTCCGCATCTTGATCCGTCTTTGCTTTGTCTTTGCTTCCAGGACTCTCTAGCGGGTTTCTTTTTCTTTTTTTTTTATTATAAAGATGTGGGGTACAATTCAGGGTTAGGTATACAAACATTGATTGTGCAGGTACCCTTGTTGATGTGGTGTGTCCCTCCCTCCCCTAGCAGTTTCCCTCAACTGCCAATCCCACCTCCCTCCCCTGACAGTTTCCCACTACTGCCAATCCCTTTC
>NW_007250674.1:280069-318775 GCF_000164805.1 Carlito syrichta
GCTGCGAATTCATGATTTTGTTCTTTTTTATGGCTGCGTAGTATTCCATCATGTATATGTACCACATTTTTAAAATCCAGTCCTCTTTTGATGGACAGCATGGTTGGTTCCAGGTTCTTGCTATTGTGAACAATGCTGCGATAAACATTCGTGTGCAGGTATCTTTTTGATAGAGTGATTTGAGTTCTTCAGGGTATATTCCCAGTAGGGGGATTGTAGGGTCATATAGGAGGTCAATATTTAGAGCTTTTAGGAATCGTCATACTGTTTTCCACAGAGGTTGCACTAGTTTGCACTCCCACCAACAGTGTAGAAGTGTTCACTTTTTGCCACACCCTCTCCAGCAACTGTTATTTTTGAGTTATTGATAATTGCCATTCTGAGTTAGGTGGTATCTCAGTGTGGTTTTGATTTGCCTCTCCCTGATGATTAGTGAGGTTGAACATTTCTTCATGTGTCTGTTGGCTGCTCGTATATCTTCCTTTGAGAAGTGTCTGTTCATATCTTTTGCCCACTTTATAATGGGGTTGTTTGTTTTTTTCCTTCAGCACATTTGAGTTCCTTGTAGATCCAAGATGTTAAGCCTTTGTCGGACCTGGAGTTGGCAAATACTTTTTCCCAGTCTGTGGGCTGTCTTACTGCTCTCTTGATGATTTCTTTGGCTTTGCAGAAGTTTGTCAGTTTATCTTATCTCTTGTCTATCTTATCTCTTATGGCCTGTGGGTTTCGGGTTTTGTTCAGGAATTGGATGCCAGTTCCAATTTCCATAAGGGTCTGTCCTGCATTTTCTAAGGTTCTTATGGTTTAGCTTTTACATTTAGGTCTCTGATCCCTTTAGAGTTAATTTTTGTGTATGGGGACAGATAGGGATCTTGTTTGAGTCTTCTGCATATGGTCAGCCAGTTTTTCCAGTACCATTTACTGAATAGGTTCTCCTTTCCCTAGTGGTAGGTGGTGGAGGCTTTGTTAAAGATGAGTTGGTTGAGAAATTGAGGTTTAGCTTCTGGAATCTCAATTCTATTCCATTGGTCTATATGCCTGTTTTTGAACCAATACCAACCTGTTTTGATTATTGTAGCTTTATAGTAAAGTTTGAAGTCTGGTAATGTGATACCACCTACTTTGTTTTTTTTGCTGAGGATTGTTCTGGCTATTCTTGGTTGTTTGTGTTTCATATGAATTCCTGTGTTGTGTTTTCTAGGTCTGAGAAGAATGTTGCTGGTAATTTGATGGGTATTGCATTGAATTTGTAGATTGCCTTAGCTAGGATGGACATCTTCACAATGTTGATTCTTCCAATCCATGAGCATGGGATATTTTTCCACTTGTTTGTGTCGTCTTTGATTTCTTTGAGCAGTGTTTTGTAGTTTTCATTGTAAAGGGTCTTTCACGTCTCTGGTTAGGAAGATGCCAAGGTATTTCATTTTTTTTGTGTGGCTATTGTGAATGGAATTGTGCTTTTTATTTGGGTTTCTGTTTGTTTATTATTGGTGTAAAGAAATGCGATTGTCTTTTGTACATTTATTTTATATCCTGAGACTTTGCCAAAGTCCTTTATCAGTGTAAGGAGGTTTTTGACAGATTCTCTTGGGTTTTCAAGGTACATGATCATGTCATCTGCAAAGAGAGATAACTTGACTTCCTCTTTTCCTATTTGGATACCCCTGATTGCCTTCTCTTCTCTGATTGCTCTAGTCAGGACTTCCAATACTATATTGAACAGGAGGGGTGAAAGTGGGCATCCTTGTCTTGTTCCAGTTTTCAGGGGAAATGGTTCCAGTTTTTGTCCATTTAGTAGTATGCTGGCTGTGGGTTTCTCGTAGATGGCTTTTACTATTTTGAGGTATGTTCCCCGTATGCCTAGATGTTCAAGGGTTTTTATCAAGAAGGGGTGCTGGATTTTATCAAAAGCTTTTTCTGCATCTAATGATATAATTATGTGATTTTTGTTTTGACATCTGTTAATGTATTTAATTACATTTATGGTTTTACAAATGTTGAACCAGTCTTGCATCCCAGGTATGAAGCCTACTTGATCATGATGGATGATTTTTGAGATGTATTGTTGAATCCAGTTTGCTAGGATCTTGTTGAGAATTTTAGCATCTATGTTCATCAAAGATGTTGGCCTGTAGTTTTCTTTCTTTGTTGGATCTTTACCTAGCTTGGATATCAATGTGATGTTAGCTTCATAAAATGATTTGGGGAGAGTTCCATCTTTTTCAATTGTCTGGAATACCTTCAGTAGGATTGGTATCAGCTCCTCCTTAAATGTCTTGTAGAATTCTGCTGGAAAGCCATCTGGACCAGGGCTTTTTTTGTAGGTAGTTGTCTTATTATGTAGTCAATTTCCTTGATTGTTATTGGTCTATTTAGGGTTTCAATTTCTTCTTGTTTCAACCTAGGCAGGTTGTGTGATGTCAGAAAGTTCTCCGTTTCCTTAATGTTTGGTTTTCAAGTTTGTTTCCATACAAGTGTACATAGTAATCTCTAATACTCTTTTGTATTTCTTCAGGGTCAGATGTGACTTCATCTTTTGTGTTTCTGATTGTGTTTATTTGGGATTTTTCTCTCTTTTTCTTGGTCAGTCTAGCTAGGGGACCATCGATCTTGTTTATCCTTTCGACGAACCATCTTTTTGTTTCATTGATTTTTTGTATTATCTTTTTGTCTTCTATGTCCTGGATTTGGGCTTTTATTTTGGTGATCTGGATTCTTCTGCTGAAATTAGGGTTTTGGTGGTCTTGCTTTTCCAGCTTCCTTAGGTGGCTTGTTAGGCTATTAATTTGTGATCCTTCCATTTTCTTCATGTGCGTTTGTAGGGATATAAATTCCCATCTTACTACAGCTTTCATGGCGTCCCAGAAATTTTGGTAAGATGTTTCTTCATTTTCATTTGTTTCCAGGTACCTTTTAATCTCTGTTTTGATTTCATCATTGACCCAGGAGTTGTTTAGCATCATGCTGTTTAATGTCCATGTCTTTGTGGGTTTTAGGGGGACCTTATTGGTGTTGATGTTTATTTTTATTCCACTATGGTCCGAGAAGGTACATGGTAAAATTTTGGTTCTTCTAAATTTGCTTATACTTAGTTTATGGCCAAGTATGTGGTCAATCTTAGAGTACGTCCCATGCAGTGATGAGTAGAATGTATATTCTGTGGTCTTTGGATGGAGTGTTCTTAAGTCCATTTGGTCAAGAGTCACATTGAGGTTTTGGATCTTGTTGCTGATATTTTGTCTTGATGATCTATCTAGGGTTGTGAGTGGGGTGTTGAAGTCCCCAGCTATGATGGTGTTGGAGTTGATATCTGTTTTTAGTTTACCTAGAAGCTGCTTTATGAAAGTTGGTGCTCCTATGTTGGGTGCATATATGTTTGAGATGGATATTTCTTGTTGATGGATTGAACCTTTTATCGTTATGTAGTGGCCTTCTGTATCTTTTTAAATTTTTAATAGCTTGAAGGATGTTTTGTCTGAAATTAAGATTGCTACTCTTCCTTTCTTTTGTGTTCTGTTCGCCTGAAAGTTTGTTTCCCATCCTCTTACTTTGAGTCTGTGAGTGTCCTTTCTAGTGAGGTGAGTCTCTTGAAGGCAATAGATTGTTGCCTGATGATATTTTATCCATTTTGCCATTCTTTGTCTTTTCAGTGGTGCATTTAGTCCATTCACATTTAGGCTAATACTTGAAATGCAAGAGTTGATCCCTGTCATAAGGTTCTTACAAAGTTGTTGTTCCTATTTGTTTGTTGTCTTTCTTTTGGTTTTAGAGTTGGTTCATGTGTGTTGTTAATCTTTTGTCTGTACTCTTGTGAAGAATGTTGTTGTTCTTTTACCTTTTCTTCTGTGTTCAGTACTTTCTTAAGTGTTTCTTGTAGAGGGGGTCTAGTGGCAGCATAGGTTCTTAGGAATTGGATATCTGGAAAAGATTTCAATTCTCCCTTACTAATGAAGCTTAGCTTGGCTGGGTAGGTTATTCTTGGTTGAAATTGTTTATCTTTTAGAACTTTGAAGATAGGGCTCCAGGCTCTCCTAGCCTGAAGGATTTCTGTGGATAAATCTGCTGTTATTCTAATTGGTTTTCCCTGGTAGGTAGTCTGGCCTTTTTCTCTTGCTGCCTTTAGGATTTTTTCTTTTATAGCTACTTTGTTTAGGCAAATTATTATGTGTCTAGGAGATGGTCTTCTCATTTGTTGTCTTGCAGGAGTTCTCTGAATCTCTTGTGCTTGAATTTTTGCATCACTGATGAGATGAGGGAAGTTTTCTCAAATGCTTTCATGAAATGTTTGTTCCAGTGTGACCTCTGACTCTTTCTGCCTCAGGAAGGCCAATTACTCTTAGACTGGATCTCTCGAAGTAATCATTCATCTCCTGAAGGTTTTGTTCTGACTTTTTAAGCTTCTTTTCTATGTTTTTGACAGCTTGGGTTAGTTCTGTATTTTAGTCTTTAAGTTCTGAGATTCTTTCTTCTGCTTGGCTAATTCTGCTTTCCATGCTAATTAGTTTTTTATTTATTTCCATCACAGTATTCTTTACTGCTGTTATTTCTGTCATCAGCTCCTTCCTATTTTCCTCTTGTCTCTCCTCAATTTTTTAAATTCTCTCTATTAATGCCTTGATGTCTGGGTTTGTTGCTTGTGACCAGTCATTCTGGGGGCTCTGCATTGTTTGTATTCCAAAGTCTGTTTTCTTAGTGTCTTACCTCCCAGGGGTCTGTGTGAGCCCTGTATTCTTCTTTTGGTTTTTCTTCATTTGTGCTTCCTACTTTTCCCTTCCCTTCATTTCCCCATCTTCTTTAATTCTGTTATTCAGGGTGGAGGGGTTTCTTTTACTTCTGTTTGTTCAATCTCCTATTCTTCCTGATGTATTTCCTCTTGCTTTGTTCAGTTCTGGAGTTGGACTGTGGGTTGAGGGCAGTCCTTTTTGTAGTTTTGGGATTTAATTAAGGGGGGAGCTGTGATTCAAAATCTCTCTGCAGATCCTGGTATTCACCAACAGCTGTATGGATAGTTTGAAGCCCTCTTCTCACTGCCTTGGAGTCTGTCCATGCAGTGGGGTTGTAGGTTTACTCCCTGAAAGCAAAATGAGGTTAACAGAGGGAAGAGAATGGAGCAGGCAGTGGGGGGGATGAAGGGGGTGGAGAGAGAGAGGAGTGAGAGGGAAAACAGTTGAGTGTACCGACTGGTAAGTGAAAAGAGACACAAAGACTGAAACAAATATAAAGAAAAACAATAACCATGACTGAAAACTAACCAACAACCATATAAAAAGCTAAAACACAATGATGCTAACGTATACACTGACCAACCGCCTTATTGGTGTGCTATTCCTTTATACAAAGATGGGGTTTACAGAGAAATAAGAAAAAAGGAAAAAAAGAAAAAAGAAAAAAGAAAAAAAGGGTGGGGGAAGGGATAGATTCAAGTCAGTAGACTAACAGAACCAACCAAGTACACTCTGAGACTTTTCCTTTAAGCCCAGTGTCCTTTCAGCTCTGATTTCTAGCTGTCTTTGCAGGCTGGTAGAATTGTTCACAGTTAGGGTCAGTTGCCCCTGGCCTGCTGTGAAGAACAGTTCAGATATGGGCCCCCTGCCCAGTCTATTACTGAGATATGGCTTTTTCTATTTTTCAAGAAGGATGTGCCTCTGCCATTCCTGTTTTGATGTTTTTACCTTGGTTCCTCAGCAGGTGGTGCTATCCTACGACTACAGTCCAGAGGGGAGCGAGCCGGCTACACATCCGCGACCTACTGGGGCAACTTCCCCCGGGGAGTTCCACAGGCCTTTCTCCAGGCTAGGGGCGTGGCGTGGCAGTGGCAGCAGCAGGCAGGCAGCAGAGATCTCAGAAGATCCTGCTTGTGGGGGCTTCACGGTTTGAAGTCGTGGGTCGCTTCAGGCATTAGCTGCGAATGACCGCAGCGGTGGCATCCGTGACTGCAGGAGCAGCCTGGTCTGCCACGATATCCAAGTAACGATGGTGGGTGACGGTGGTGGCTGAGCTCCCTGTGAAGAGCAGGCTGCACCCCTGGGAGAGAGCTAGGGTCGTTATGGGTGTTCTCTTTCACAGAGGGTCTCATAGACCATGCCATCCTGTCACCATCTTGCTGGAAGTCCCTGTCCTTCTTTATGACTGCATAGTATTCCATTGTGTATATGTACCATATTTTGTTATCCAGTTCAGTTTCAATGGGCAACATGGTTGGTTCCATGTTTTTGCTATTGTGAATGTTTTTGCTATTGTGAATATTGTGGATGAGGTGTGCCCCTCCCTCTCCGAGCAATTTCCCTTAACTGCCACTCCTACCCCCTGCCCCTGACAGTTTCCGACTACTGCCAATCCCTTTCTTATACTATTATAATAATTATTCAAAGTCTGCTTATGAGTGAGAACATATGGTACTCTGTTCTTTGTTTCTGTAATAGATCACTGAGTATAATCAACTCTCAATCCATCCAAGTTGCTGCAAAGTCCACATGTTTGTCCTTTTTTATGGCTGCATAATGTTCCATTGTGTTTCTGTACCACATTTTTTTAATCCAGTCCAGCTTCGATGGGCAACATGGTTGGTTCCATGTTTTTGCTATTGTGAATAGAGCTGCAGCAAACATATGTGTGCAGGTATCTTTTTTGTAGAATGATCTAAGTTCCTCTGAGCATATTCCCAATAGGGGAATTGCTGAGTTATATGGGATGTCAATTTCTAGTTCTTTCAGAAATTGTCTCTGGCGGGTTTTCTTCTGGCTGCCCCTTCATTGCTTCATTGGCTGCTTGTCCATGTGAGCTCAGGGTGGTCTTTTTATAATGTACCCTGGCCATGCCACTATCCTCCTCAGTGGCTCTTAATAGCTTCCTATCATTTTCAGTATGAGATACAAGGTCTTAGCTGGCACAGTTGGCCATGGGGCCCTGATCCCGCTTTCTGCCACCCTCCGCCCCAGCTGGGTAAAATCCTTGCAAACCTCTCTATGCTGGCCTCTCTGCCTTTGAGTATGTTGCTGCCCTTTTTAAGGAATATCCCCCTTCTGACCCAGCTCCCCGATCTCCTAAATGCCCCTTGTTAGCCTTTTGTGCTAGCATGAACTATCTCCCTTGACTTGTCTCCCCACCAAGCTCAAGGGCAAAGATTATGTCACCTAACTTTGTATGCCCACTTTAACAGAGTGACTAATTCAGAGTTACCTCCAAGAAAATGGTGGTTGAATGTTTAAGTAAATGAGGTGGCTCACACCTATGATCCCATCACTTTGGGATGCTGAGGTGAGAGGATTGCCTGAGCCTATGGTTTTGACACCAGCCTGGGCAACTTGGCAAGACTTTGTCTCTACAATAGATAAAAAATCAGCTGGGAGTGGTAATGAGCACCTGTAGTTCTGGCTACTCGGAAGGCTGAGGCAGAAGGATTGCTGGAGCTCAGCAGGCTGACACTAGAGTGGCCGTGAGCATGCCACTGCACTCCAGCCTGGGTGACAGAATGAGACTCCAACTCAAAAAAAACCAAAAAGTAAAACAAACAAAAAATCAAATCAATATGTTGAATTATACAAATATAGGTAGTGTAATGGGACAATAATGTGTGTCTTCATGAGTCTGGAGAAAAAAGAAGTGCATTCTAGGGAAATAGGCCATAATAGCATTTACTGGGCACTTACTATATGCCTGGCATTCCACTGAGCACTCTGATTACACTATTTCACCTAGTTCTCATGAAAATCTTAAGTTATAAATACTACTATTGTCCTTATTTTATTGACAAGGAAGCTAAGAATCAGCAAGTTTTACTAATCTGCCCTTCCTCTTATAACCAATGAGGGACGGAACTGAGCTTCCTCAGGCACCTGATGCTGGCCCATGTGATATGCTGTGCACTTGAGGACTATGTGCAGCTGATGAGTAATCACTGCATTCTTGCTGTGGGGCCAGACTCAGTGTTAAGTACTGGGGCTTGAAGGTGAAAAGATACACATGGTCCCTGCCTTTGAGGAGCTTATGCTGTAGAGCAGAGCAAAGGAAGAACAGAATGGCTCCAATGAAGCAGGAGAGTCTGGGGAGCAGTGGACAGATCTACAGGCACATGCTCAGGTTGCTCTTCTATTTATGTATGTATTTATTTTAGATGTGAAAACACAGTTTATTTAAAAGGTAAAATAGAGAAAGAGGAGATCCACCTCCCAAGGTAGGGAAGGGATCAAAGCCAGGAAACATGGTGATGGCCATAGCTCAAAGAGCACATGGCCACACCACAGTCTAGGTTGCTATTTTAATGGTGCCTGTTTAAAATAGGATCTACAAGCTGGGCATGGTGGCTCACGCCTGTAATCCCAGCACTTTGAGAGGATTACCTGAGGCCAGGGCGAGACCAGCCTGGACAACTTGGTGAGACCTCATCTCTACAATAAATCAAAAAATTAGCCGGGTGTGGTGGTGCATGCTTGTGGTTCCAGCTACTTGGAAGGCTGAAGGGGAAGGATCACCAGAGCCCATCAGGCCAAGACTGCAGTGGCCGTGAGCATACCACTGTACTCCAGCCTGGGTGACAGAGTGAGACTCCTACTCAAAAAGAAAAGAAAAGAAAAGAAAAAGAACAAGAAGTGGAACCTGCAAGGTCACCTCTGTAAAACAGAAAGGTTCTCATGGCCTGACCTGATTCCACAATAACAGGTCTGCTTTGGAAGCACAGACACATGCAAGACAGGCAGGACTCTGGGCTGAAAGGGGGCCCTAACCTGGAGAGTCCATCATGGTATCCCACAATTGAGGATGGAAGTATCCACTTAACATACTTCATGCCACCAGCAATCAGGCTCATCCAGCCCTTTCTCTGATTCTATGTTGACCAAGCCCAACCCTGGAGCCATGGGTGAACAGCTGAAATTTTTTTTTTTTTTTTTGAGTCGGAGTCTTACTCTTGTCGCCCAGACTGGAGTGCGGTGGCCGCTCCCGGCGACCGCAGCCTCTACCTGCTGGGCTCCAGCGATCCTTCCACCTCAGCCTTGCGAGTAGCCAGAGTTACAGGCACGCGCTACCATGCCTGACTGATTTTTAAAATTTACTGTAGAGATGAGGTCTCGCCAAGTTGCCCAGGCGGGTCTCGAACCCGTAGGCTCAGACAATCCACTCACCTCAGCCTCCCAAAGCACAGGATTACAGGTTGAGCCTCTGAGCCCGGCTGAACAGCTGAAAATTAGGTGGGTCTGATGATTGCCTTTCTAGGTATAAACAAAGAGGCATTCTCTGAGAACGTGGGAAATATGAACACTCCCTTGAAAGGTGGATCCAGTGTCCCAGGATACTGGAAAGTAGAGTTCTGCATCCATCAGAGTGAGGGCCAGCCTTGCATTGAGGCAAATTCACCAAGGTGTTCTGTCACGTTGGCACCTGCCTGGGGGGCCTGGGTGCCCCAGCTGGCACCAGGCTTTGATGCTGTCCTATGTCTGCAAAATGCAGCAGAGTAGATCTAAAGAAATTTCCAGTGCAGCTAGATGAGAAGACTGAGACCAAGACAGGGAAAGAGACAATTATGACAGTTATATAAACATACTAATCTCAGTTGTGAAGCAGGAATAACTGTGAGACCCACTGAGGAAGAAAATCTCTCTGTCACTTTTTGGCTGTGGAGAGAGTTTTTTCTTTGCATTCACAAACTCCCTATGACCATGACTCCCAGGTCTGGTCAAATGTGTGACACACCTGGGGCACAGGTAGAAGTACAGGTGCCAAGCCCACTTCCTGAGTGTCTGATTTGGTAGGCCTGAGGTGGAATCAGCATTTGTGCTTTTTTTTTTCTTCTTTGAGTTAGAGTCTCACTCTGTTGCCCAGACTGGAGTGCAATGGCACGCTCATGGCCTCCACAGTCTCAACCTGCTGGGCTCAGGTGATCCTTCTGCCTCAGGCTCCAAGTAGCTGGAATTATAGGCACATGCCACCAAGTTTGTTTTATTGTAGAGATGAGGTCTCACCAAGTTGCCCAGGCTGGTCTCGAACCTGTGGGTTCAGGCAATCCTCTCACCTCAGGCCTCCTAAAATGCTGGGATTATAGGTGTGAGCCACCACGCCCAGCCTGCATTTGTGCTCTTAATGTGTTTTCCTTTGTTTATGGCATCCCAATTCTAAGGACTTGGCCCAAGAATTTAACCAATGGATATTAAAATTTTACAGATAAATTGTCTCAAAAGATTCTAAAAGGCTGGAAGCATGATGGGTGTTGGGATTTTCCACTCTGCACAGGCAGTATAGTGTATTTAAGTCAGCACTAAGACAGAGAGCCGGGCTCTGTTCTTAGCTCAGCGACTCCATCATGAACCTTGAGCAGAATCCTTTACCCTTATGCTCTCTGAGCCCTAGTTTCCCCTTATATGAAAGGTTTTAAACTACATAAGCCCTAGGATTCCTTTCAAGTTCTATGACAATGTATGTATGTTAAATTCATGCACCACCACCAGAGGGAGCTAAATCTCTGATTAGTTGCGCTTTGGATGAAAGTAGCTAGAACTAGAGGATGGTTGTGTTTTGCAACCTGGCAACTACTTCGCAAGAGTCCCAGGGTTTGGGAATCACAGATGGGGATATTTCGTAGACCAGCTTATAATATGAAACAAAACTGTAAATATTTTTAGTACAACATATGATGAGTCATAAATGAAGTTATTCTGGTAGAAATTTTAACTCTTTTGAGAATTCTTTCCTTTCCTCACAAACCTTGCAGTTTTCTTCCATAATCACTTATATCCAGAAAATGAATTGTGCTAGTAATGATATAGTAATCATTAGTGCTGGAGTTCATATCCTTCAAAGGAGTTTCAGATTATCTGTTTTGTTTTTTAATCAATAGATAGATAGATAGAAGATATAATTTTTTTTTTTTTTTTTTTGAGTTGGAGTCTCACTCTGTCACCCAGACTGGAGTGCAGTGGTCGCTCCTGGCCACCGCAGCCTCGACCTGCTGGGCTCTGGCGATCCTTCTGCCTCAGCCTTCCAAGTAGCTGGAACTACGGGCGCCCACTACCATGCCCGGCTCATTTTGATTTATTGTAGAGATGAGGTCTTGCCAAGTTGCCCAGGCGGGTCCCGAACCTACGGGCTCAGACAATCCACTCACCTCAGCCTCCCAAAGGCACGGGATTACAGGCCGAGCTACCGAGCCCAGCTAATAGATATTTTTTAAGTTGGAGTCTCATTCTGTTACCTGGGCTGGAGTGCATTGGCATGCTCATGGCTTCAACAGCCTAGACCTGCGGGCCTCAGGTGATCCTTCCGCCTCAGCCTTCCAAGTACCTGGAACTACAGGCATGTGCCACCATACCCAGCTGATTTTTTGATTTATTCTAGAAACGAGGTCTTGCCATGTTGTTCAGGCTAGTCTCGAATTCCTGAGCTCAGGTAATCCTCTCACCTCCATCTCCCAAAGTGCTGGGATTACAGGCATGAGCCACCATGCTTGGCTTGTTTTTTAAAATTAAAACATATTCTAAGAATTTTCCTTTGTTGTTTATATTTAGAATATGTTGTAATCTGAGTAGAGAAACTAGATCTTGAAGGGCTGTTGAAGGTGGGATAAAATAATGAATGACCTGCCTAACATCAAAATGTTTTAGGGGCTGTAAATATCATGATTCAGTGTTGGTGTTTAACAGTAACTTTCATTATATGACTATTACAGCTGTTACTTTGATGTTTATGGGTAAAGGACCTTAAGCAATTATACTTAGTTATACTATTCATTTCTGTTTGTAATTCATACTTTTCCCTTATCAGAGTGCTTTTATTTTATTTTATTTTTCAATAAGGAGACAGTCTCTCTATGTAACGCAGGCTGATCCCACCTCAGCGTCCTGTCTAGCTAGGCTTACATATGTGCCACTCTGCCTGACTAGAGTACTTTTAGAAGAGCATGAAGTCTAAAAATAAAGAGTAGTGGCTGCTTTCTGTCCAGAAATGAGTGTAATGAAGTAGGGAGAATGCTTATTAGATATTTATTCCTCCTAGGAGAAGTCAGGATGCATGGGGCAAAGTGTGACAGAGGCAGGGCTGGTGTTAGTGGCATGCTTGGCTGTTTGGGATTAGGGGTAGGGCGGGTAGTGAGAGGCTGGGGGTGGGCCAAGTAGGCTGCAGTGATGGTCAGTGGTAGGGGGACAGCAATCAGGACGTACTCAGTTCACCTCTAGACAGCTGCTGTTTGCTGGTTGGAAGGTGTCTAATCCTTAGTGCTCAGGTGGGGCTGCAGCTTGGGAAGCACAGATGATGGTGGCAGCAGACAGAGCAGGACTGTGTTCAGGGAACATGTTAAATGTGTGTGATGGGCGGGGGTGGTAATAGCTCAGGCCTCCATCCCAGAGACAAGAGAGGCAGCTCAGCTTCCTCAAGTGAGACTTAGGGACTTGCCACCCAGCATAGTCTCTGAAATCTTCAGGGCTTCAAGCCTTAGAGTTGGTGCTGTCCACACCAGCTTCAAGCCCACAGGCTTAGATGAGTGAAACTTCTTGCTTCCCTAACCTTCTACTGTTCAGGGCTGATTGTTCAACAGAACATCCAGGATGGGCTGTACTGACAATACTATGCCCTGTGACAGAGAGGATGGGTCTAGTTCTCTTCAGTCTAGTTTCTATGATCTGATGGGATAAGATATTCTAGAACTCCTCCTGAAGGGATGGTCAGAATTATAATTGATACAAGGTTTTGTCTGAATTCACTTTACATGTGGGCTTTTAAATTTCATTCCATCATTAACACAGAGCATATTGTAATTCTTTAATTAGGAATCTGTTTTCTTCAATATTCTATGGGTATTATCCATGCTTGGCAAATATAGGTTCTAAAGAAATATTTGCATATATGGATAGAGAATAGATAGATGCTTTGGTTCTTCAGATCTTTAAATTTCTCTAGGTGACTAATTGGGAAAGAGAAAGTACATTTCCTCTGGTCTTAAATTCTGTAAACATGAATTTATTTATTTATTTATTTAGTTGGAATCTCACTCTGTCACCCAGACTGGAGTGCAGTGACCGCTCCCGGCCACCGCAGCCTCGACCTGCTGGGCTCCGGCGATCCTTCCGCCTTAGCCTTCCAAGTAGCTGGAACTACAGGCGTGCGCTATCACGCCTGGCTAATTTTTGATTTATTGTAAAGATGAGGTCTCGCCAAGTTGCCCAGGCGGGTCTCGAACCTACGGGCTCAGGCAATCCACTCACCTCAGCCTCCCAAAGTGCTGGGATTATAGGTTGAGCCACCGAGCCCGGCGAACATGAATTTATTTAACACGAATTGATTGATTGAGTGAGATGGCGTCTTGCTACGTTTCCCAGTCTGGTTTTGAACTCCTGGTCTCAAGCAATCCTCTCACCTAGGCTTACCAAAGTGCTGGGATTATAGGCATGAGCCACCATGCCCAGCCTGAATGTGAATTCATCAGTCATATCACTCATTTTCCACAAATATGTGTTTTTTCTTGATATACAGGTATTTGTATTTGGCTTCTGATTTTTTTTCATCCTGTGAACTAAGGGTCTTTCCAGGCCTCGCCAGACTCCCAATCATGACTGCTGAACTGTCCACCCAATCGCTTACTGCCTCGGTATTTTCTTTCTAGTATCTTCTGAGAAATGGGTAAGATAGCATGCTGTTCTGTCTCCCTTTCCTGCTTGTTAATTACATATGTTCCAGCTACTTTACATATGTTATCCCCAATCCTCATAGTACAAAAAGTTTATTATCATTTCCACATAATCATAATAACAATTTCTGATTGCACTAGTTTGAACGTATACTAGTGCAAGACACTAATGTGCGTAATGCAATATAACCCTCACAACAGCCACAGGAGATAGGTGGAGGTGATCCTGTTCTGATTTTATTTTATTTTTTTATTTTTGAGTCAGAATCTCATTCTGTTGCCCAGGCTGGAGTGCAGTGGCACACTCCAGCATTGACCTGCTGGATTCAGGTGATCCTTCTGCCTCAACCTTCCAAGTAGCTGGAACTACAGGTGTACGCTACCACGCCCGGCTAATTTTTTGCTGTCTTGTAGAGAGGAGGTCTCACCAAGTTGCCCAGGCTGATCTTGAACCCCTGGGCTCAGGCAGTCCTTCACCATGACCTCCCAAAATGCAGGGATTATAGGCTTGAGCCACCACACCCAACCCTGTTCTGATTTTATAGAGGAGGAAATGGAGGTTTAAAGTATACATGTAGTAAGCAATGGAGCCAGGGACTGACCGTGGACTGTCTTACTCCATGGCTGATGTTCTTAAATCACTTTAGTCTTCTCCTCAGATAGCCAAACTCAGGATCAGATGTAGAGACACGTTCAGAGGAATTAAGTAGTATGTCTAGGATCACTTAACTGTTAAGTGGCAGGGCCAGGATCCCAATCAAGTATGCTTGCTAGTTAACTCATCTTCCTTGGTACCTGAAGAATATAAAGAAAAAGTTCTTATCTTTCATACAATGAATTAAGTATTGGAATGTATTTTTCCCTCAGTAGACAGTAACTACAGAATCAGAATGACAGACCATCACGCTTCCTCTGGCCACATGGAGATATCTGAGCAGCAAGGCAGAAATGGGATCCTTACTCCCTCAAGACGTGTCAGATTCTTTGTGTGTGTGTGTGTGTGTGTGTGTGTGTGTGTGTGTGTGTCAGAGTCTCACTCTGTCACCCAGGCTGGAGTGCGGTGACACGTTCACGGCCACCACAGCCTCAACCTGCCTGGGCTCAGGCGATCTTTCCACTTCAGCCTTCCAAGTAACTGGAACTACAGGTGCACACCACCACGCTCAGTTAATTTTTTAAGGTTTATTCTAGAGACGAGATCTTGCCATGTTGCCCAGGCTGATCTCAAATCTGTGGACTCAGGCAATCCTCTTGTCTCTGCTTCCCAAAGTACTGGGATTACAGGCGTGATCCACCACTCCCAACCATGTGTCAGATTTTTTTGTTTGTTTGTTTGTTTATTCTGTTTCAGAGTCTTCATTAAGATTAACCTAGCTGGGCTTGGTAGCTCAGCCTGTAATTCCACGCCTTTGGGAGGCTGAGGTGAGTGGATTGCCTGAGCCCGCGGGTTTGAGACCCACCTGGGCAACTTGGCGAGACCTCATCTCTACAATAAATCAAAAAATCAGCTGGGCGTGGTAGCACATGCCTGTAATTCCAGCTACTTGGAAGGCTGAGGCGGAAGGATCGCTGGAGCCCAGCAGGTCGAGGCTGCGGTAGCCGGGAAAGGCCACTGCATTCAGCCTGGGTGACAGAGTGAGACTCCAACTCAAAAAAAAAAAAAAAGATTAACCTGACTGTTGTCACAGGAGAGACTAATGCCAGGCCCCCAGTAAGGTGCTCTGAACATCTTTCTTTGTGGAGGAGGAAAGCAAATTGTCCTTCTGGATATGGACGTGCCTTCCTTGCATGCCATACTCTCTCAGCAACACCTTACTGAATATTTCATTTGCCATCATGGTATCCCAAATGAGATTGCTTCTGATTGTCTTGCTGCAATAAATACATGTACTTATTAAACAATCAAACACAAAAAAATAAGATAATGACCAGACATCCATAAAATTTTCTAGTCTTTATGTCTACACCATCATCCAGAAATAGCTGTCCTTAAAGAATGTGGGCATGGCTTATTGGAGATGTTTTTTGACTTATCAGCTAAGAGACATTCTTTAACAAGGTATTTAAAACGTACTTAAGAAGGCTGGGTGTGGTGGCTCACACCTATAATTCCAGTACTTTGGGAGGTGAGAGGATTGCCTAAGACCACAGGTTTGAGACCAGCCTGGGCACCTTGGCGAAACCTTGTCTCTACAATAAATCAAAAAATTAGTCAGACATGGAGGCACATGCCTGTAGTTCCACCTATTTGGAAGGCTGAGGCGGAAGGATCACCTGAGCCCAGCAGGTCAAGGCTGTGAGGGCCATGAGCATGCTACAGTACTCCAGCCTGGGAGACAGAATAAGACTCCAACTCAAAAGAAAAAAGTATTTAACAAGTATTTAAAGACAGTATTTAGCAAGGTTGTGGTGCATTCTTCCAGGATGTGATATATGCTCTCAATAGTGACCAGTATATTTCTTCCATAGCTATATCTAAAGGTTAGAAGTAGGAGTAATCTCTCTTAGAATCACAGATAATCACCAGCTTGAAAAATGTTGCTACTTTCACCACAACTTTGGGTTCTGTTAGGTTAGTGGTCTTGGTAGTAAAAAGATAGACGCTTTTACGTGAAAAACAGCAATGACTCCCTTGAACTTGAAATTGAGATTGCTGCCAGACTATTTGGGGCTCCTAATTCCACTGGAAAAAGGGGTAGAGGAACAAGAGGCACTACCTGCTCACATGATTAATCCTGCTCATCATGGAGGAAGAGAGTTGCTGGCTCATAGTAGAGTTAGGGAGGAATAATTCTGGAACCCAGAAGATCCGTGCAGGTGCCTTCTGATACTCTATGTACAGTGGCAAAAGTTACCAGAAGAGTAGAGCATCTTCCGCATTCAAGACCAAGAATGCTTACACCTTGCAGGAATTAGAGAAGGTTTGGATCTCATCACCAGGTTAGAATCTTGAGTTGATGTTCTGGCAAAGGGAAGATGGAATGGGTTGTAGAGGGAGAAAGTTATAAATACACCTTAAGCCTTGTAACCAGATGCAGAGCCCAGGACTATAGTAGTTGCCCATATTTTCTTCCTTGCTCAGTTATGTAAGTGCCTACAGATAAAGTCAGAGGGAAAGGCTTAATGTTATACAGTCAGGAACAACAGCAGCTAGATTAAAAACCAAAACAGAATACAGACTATTTCAGTGTAAATCTCACTGCTACTTTGTCCCCAACATGGCACCATGGATGAATGCAGTGATGCCTTGGACATCATTTATCTCCAGGCTAGTATTTTCCTCCTCCATTTTTCCTACAATTTTATACAAGGTAAATTGGTGCTGATGAACTCTGTAATTCAGTGCATAGGATATAAAGATGAATTAGAGGTAACAGGTGACTGACGGGATTTGGCAGGCGTGGAGTTGGGGTAAAGGTAGAAAACAAACACATTTTCTTTTTCTTTTTTTTTTCTTTTCTTTTTTTTTTTTTTTTGAGTCAGTCTCACTCTGATGCCTAGGCTGGAGTGTAGTGGCATGCTCATGGCCACCGCAGCCTCAACCTGCCTGCTGGCTCAGGCGATCCTTCCACCTCAGCCTTCCAAGTAACTGGAACTACAGGCGTGCGCTGTCACACTCGTCTTATTTTTTTATTTATTGTAGAGACGAGGTCTCACCAAGTTTCCCAGGCTGGTCTCGAACCCCTGAGCTCAGGCAGTCTTCTTGCCTCTGCCTTCCAAAGTGCTGGGATTATGGCCTTGAGCCACCGCACCCAGCCCACACAATTTCGCTTGTGTGAGGAAGAGTTGCTTTGTGTTAGTAGGAGCATGTTGTTGCTACTGCTGTCATTTGGACATTTAAATGTGGGGAAGAAGGGTGTATTTGAATAAGTGAGAGTAGCGAGAATGTCAGATCAAGAAGGACACTGTAGATTGATGCTCAACACCCATTTTTGCTGTCTTATGGGAGATCTAGTTGTCTTTGTGAACTGTAGAAATTAGAAAAAGGAAAACTACATTTCCCAGATGGCTTTGCAACTGGCCCGTTGGATGTTGCCTTGGCTTTGTCAAGTAGACCTCTTTGCAAGTATCTTGGAAAGAAGATGTGAGCAAGGTGAGGCAGCCTCCATGCATGTGGCCAGCTCTTACTGCAAGCACAGTGGTGATGGGATATGGGAAGGTTCTGGTATCTGGTCCAAGGCATCACTGCATCCATCATAGGTGCTGTTTTGGGGAGAATAGAAGTAAGATTTCTACTGAAACAGTCTGTATTTTGTTTTGTTTTGATTCTTAACCTGGTGCTGTTGTACCTAGCTGCATAACATTGAACCTTTCCTTTTGACTTTATGAGATATTCTGTGAACTACTATTACCTTGTGCTTAAAATATATTCTGCAGTCTGAAACCAAGAGCCCTGTCCAACACAATAGGCATTTCATACAGTTTGGATGGATGGATGGATGGATGAATGTATGAACAGGCTCTTGAAAATTGTGGGGCAGCTTACTCCACACTAAATGGCACCAAACTACAGCGATTTTAGTTTGTATTTCTCTTTGCCTTTCTATTTCTTCTCTATTGTTCATTTCTCACCTGTCATTCTTCTCTACTCTCAGTATTCTGCCTCTGATAGTGTCAATCATCCTATTTGCTATGGCTAAACAGCTAAAGGCTAAAAGCTGTACACTAAGCTAAAATGAATTCTAGGGAAGGAAGAATGATTAGGCCATGAGTCAAGGCCTTTCCTACAGAATGAAGTGCATGGATTTCAGCACAATGGTTCCTGACAGCTGTTTGAGCCATTTGGGTGCTTTTTCCTCTTTGTCACTGTGTGCCTATGTTTCTAGAGATTCAGCTTCCCAAAACTCTGACATCTTTTAAAATAAGGCACAATTGGATTCCCTCTTGTAGAATCTGAGAGCTTTTGTTTTTGTTTTTGTACCATGACTGTCTGCTTCTCCTATTTAAGTGGTAGCATTGCCCCCTAAAAAAGAATTTTAAATGGCGAAAATAAGTTTAGCCTAATTTTTGTTAAATCAGAAGTAAGGTTAACTCTCATTATTCACCAGCAGGTAACCTATACTGAACATTATCCATAGATAATCTTATTTCCCACCATTATTGATCTTTGAAGGATCCATTATCTTCTTGCCTTTCTTGGTCTCCTTGTAAGAGAAGTCACTTACCTGGACGACTTGTGGGAATTCCTCCATAAGGGACATGTTGGAGAGGGCTAGTGTACTCTGGCACCACTAGTTCAAAGGAACTGTGGGCCACTGATTGTCCCTCTACCATACCCACCTCTTTCCACTTCTGGATTTTCACATGTGACAATCACTGAACAGAAGAACTGCAAGGGAGATCAAGTTGGTGATTAACTTTCCCAAATGCACTTGTGGCACAGGAGGGATGGAACAAGGAACTGCCCATGCCCAAGGACTTCTTAAAACACATTTCTGTATTACTAGGGATTACCACTGTCGAATGCCAAATGAGAACCTTGAAGTGTTCACATTCTTGCATGCATCAAAACCCCTGGCTATCACTAGGGTTGGAGATACTAAATGAATGTAATTGATGCTTTCACTTCAGGAAGGATCTAGGGGCAGGTTAGGTAAGGAGTCAGGAAATCTCCATTCTAATAGTGTTTGGTAGCAGGAGACTAATGAGAGTAGTTATCATCACTACTGAAAAAAATGATATTAGGAAATCTTGGGTAAGTGGAAGCTGAATTTTGGTAGCATTGAACTTGTGGGGAAGGCAAAATAGTCTTGTACAGATATTTGACTGGAAGGTTCTTGCCCTGCCTTAACCTTCTGGTCCTCGATTAAAGCCCCCAGACCACAGATGAACATCTAACTGTCCTGAGGATGGCTTACTTTGCCATGTGCCAGTTGGGCTCAGGGAATGGACAGGACATGTTGCCTACTTTGGGGCTTTAGTGTGGAGTCATACATACAAAGGACTTGGAAAACCTGTGGATGGGAACCTGGCACCAGGAATGATTTGTAGGCATGTTGGCTGGCTGTCTCCAAGGGCTGCTTTATTCATCTGATGCATTTTATCACTGAGTAGCTCACAGTGAATAAAGCTGACAGCAGTACAAGCCCAGAACTGAGGGAGAGATGTGGCTTCACCAAGAGTTTAAAAGGAATACAAATGCTGTGAGTTAGCAATGTTTCTGCCCAAGAAGCTAATGCAGCACTGGCTGGAAGATCGGTTGACTACCACTGTCAGCCTCTGTTGTGTGGACAATTGGAAATTAATGACATAATGTATATGATGTTATATGTATATTTTAAAGACTTGCCTTGTTGTGTTGCCCAGGCTGGTCTTGAACTCCTGACCTCCAGTGATACTCCTGCCTCAACCTCCCAAGTAGCTGAAAATACAAGTTATTTTATCACTTAAATGAGAACAGGACTTGGTTTCTTCAGTTAATTAAATATTGCTTTGTTCTTTAAATACATGTGCACTGAGATATTTGTGTACTGGCTCTTTTCCTCAAAGAGGTTTCTTGAGGCAGGATCTGTGTCTAGACACCTGCATGCACATGTAGTGTTTCTTTTCTTTTCTTTTTGAGTTGGAGACTCACTCTGTTGCCCAGGCTGGAGTGCAGTGGCATGCTCCCGGCCACTGCAACCTTGACCTGCTGGACTCAGGTGATCCTTCTGTCTCAGCCTTCCAAGTAGCTGGAACTACAGGCGCACACTACCATGCCTGGCTAACTTTTTTTAATTTATTGTAGAGATGAGGTCTCACCAAGTTGCCTGGGTTGGACTCGAACCCACGGACTCAGGCAATCCTCTCACCTTGGCCTCCCAAAGTGCTGGGATTATAGGCTTGAGCCACCGTGCCCAGCCCACGTAGTGTTTCTTGCAGTGTCCCACAGGCAGCAGGAGTTCAATAGTAACTATGTGAGAGAGTAAACGGCTTTTACTTGATGCCTGTATGCTGTAACCCACCTCTGGCTTCTTCCATCCACAGCTGTGCTTGTCTGATAAATTGTGGGAGCAGATAGTCCTGTCATGCTGTGATACCATCACTTCTGACATGAAGGCCCTGGCAGAGGACATCGGCTGGAGGAAGATGTTCTTCACCAACAAGCTCCAGCATCAGCGGCAGCTCCGCAGGAGAAAACAGAAATATGGAAGCCCAAGAGAGAAGCAACCTTAGGGACACATTTTCCTACCAGCAAGGGTGCTGGGGCATGGTTGTGGTTCTCTTCAATGTCTAAATCTCTTCTGTGTCCTTTTCTTAAGAACGAAGAGGTTTTACTGATTCAAAAGCCATTTGAAAAGCATAGAGGATTTTCACACTAATACAGCAGACCCCGGCTGCCCATTGCCTTGCTTGAGTCACTGCCCCTGTTGTTCAGAGGTCAGAACATGGTTCAAGTACAAAAATTGCAAGACAGGAAGCCCCACAGGACACCATCTTCCTACCCCCTGACACTCATAAGAAAAGAAGCTTCTGCTGTCTAGAATCAGACAATAAATATTAGCAGGTTTTTATTAGACATCTATTTTACCTAAGCATTGAAAAGGGAATTGGGCTTTTGAATTTTTTCCTGATGTTGTATCATCAGAATCCATCCACAGAGCAGGTGGTTGAGTGTCCCCAAAGGGAACTGTGAGGGGCAGGTGCCACGAGAGGCACTCCAGGTGAGTGCAGCATCACTGGGTCCATATTCAGGGCATCCTTGTGGGTCCAAGACACCAGGCTCCATCCCCCCATGTAGACGACCTTGAACCTGGAGCTGGGGCATAGCTGGAGTTGTACAGGCATTCTGCTTGAAGACTTCACTCAAAGTACAACTCCTCAGGACTGCACATTGTTAAATAAACCTATAAACATTTTTTAGATGGATGCTACTTTCCCAAAGGAATGTGGATAGCTACCACTTTTAACAAGTAGTTTTGTTTTTTTTTTGAGTTGGAGTCTCACTCTGTCGCCTAGACTGGAGTGCAGTGGCCGCTCCCGGCCAACGCAGCCTCGACCTGCTGGGCTCCAGTGATCCTTCCGCCTCAGCCTTCCAAGTAGCCGGAATTACAGGCATGCGCTACCACGCCCGGCTGATTTTTTGATTTATTGTAGAGATGAGGTCTCGCTGCCCAGGAGGTTCTTGAACCCGCAGGCTCAGGCAATCCACTCACCTCAGCCTCCCAAAGGCACGGGATTACAGGCTGAGCCACCGAGCCCGGCTTAACAAGTAGTTTTAAGAACAACAGGCTATGGGTAACTTCATGAAAATATAAGTATGGTTGGCATTCTGTCAAAGTGGCAGAAGGGTAAAAACAGTGAAGTATTAGGGAAGACAGATCTACCTCCCCGAGAAGGGTTATTTAAAAATTTGTTTTCTCCGTGTTCTTTCATGATGATTAAATAACCCCAGATAATGAACTCAGAACAGCAAATAATTTAATGGCTCCTTTTAGGAAACAGAGCAATGTAGCTTTCTACCTCCACATTTACCTTGTTAACCATATCATTTATTCTTCCCTGCAACCTCCACTTTCCTACCTAGAAAAAAATAACATACCTCCCATGCCAGAGAAACTGCCCAGGATGTACCAGGCCCTCCCGAATGGTACATAAGTGGTGGACTCTGGCTCTTCTCCCCTATGGCTAAGTCTTTTCAGAAGGGTGCAACAGCATGGCTTAGTGACAGATATATATATATATTTGAGTTGGACTCTCACTCTGTCCCCGAAGCTGGAATGAATTGGCATGCTCATGGCCACCACAGCCTCAACCTGCTGGGCTCAGGTGATCAGTCCACCTCAGCCTTCCAAGTAGCTGGAACTACAGGCACATGCCACCATGCCCAGCTAAATTTTTTTAAATTATTGTAGAGATGAGGTTTCACCAAATTGACCAAGCTGGTTTCGAACCCGCGAGCTCAGGCAATCCTCTCACCTCGGCTCCCAAAGTGCTGGAATTATAGGTGTGAGCCACTGCGCCCGACCCAGATATGTTTTTTTAAAAGTAAACCCATGTCAACATCAAACTAGATTTTAGCCCTCTTCCACCATCCTGAAAACCAATTCATATTGCTCCCCAGTGCCAACCTAGCCCTCTCTGCTTCTCATTGTTCGAGGTTCACACAGTTGTAAGTTTCAAGGAACATCAAATGCAATCTGCTTCCTAGCAGATGAGGAGCCTGTCAAAGTTGTGTGCAAATTTAGTCCAAGCAAATATTTATTTGTCGAGAGACCCAAGCCTCATTGCTGAGAGTCTGCTGGGCGGGTGCAGGTGACAGGCAGGCAACTTGGAGGGCACAAAGGCGTGTGCTCTGTATGGTTCCTGCTGCCTTGTCTGTCTCTGAGCTTCCAGCCTTTACCCACAGCCTGATTTTCAGTGACAGAACATGGGTTAATATCATGAGTTTCAATGATCACAATTAGGTATGTCAACATAACTTCATGAATATGTAACTACAACTCATTTGTAACATCAGTGCTAAATGTCAACAGCTTAAAGTAGTATCATGTAGTGTTTTATCAACAAACAGATTCTGAAAGCTAATGGACATGCATAATTGCCAATATTCAACAGTAAAATTTATGAATCAGTAAAACCAAATGTGGCCATTTGAGAACACTTATTCCTTCTCTCTGTATCTGCATACATATATGTTTTCTTTTTTTCTTTATTTTTTTGAGTTGGAGTCTTGTTTTTGTCACCCAGGCTGGAGTATAGTAGCACACTTAGGGCCACCACAGCCTTGACCTGCTGGGCTCAGGTGATCCTTCCTCCTCAGCCTTCCAAGTAGCTGGAACTACAGGCATGTACTACCAAGCTCAGCTCATTTTTCCTGATTTATTGTAGAGACAAGGTCTCACCAAGTTGCCCAGACTGGTCTCTAACCTGTGGACTCAAGCAATTCTTTCACCTCGGCCTCTCAAAGTGCTGGGATTATAGGCGTGAGCCACCACATCTGGGCTGTATGTTTTCTATACAGTATATACTTAGGTGTAGTATATAACAAAAATAGATGCCAAAGCAAATAATTCAAAATAAGTGTTATTAATATATTAACTTATTAAATAATAGTTCAAATGATATAGATTAAATGATTTCAATAACTACTTGTCCTAATAATTTGAGTGCCTTATTACTTGATCATCATTATTTTTGCCAAAATACAAACAATATCATCAAGCTAACATCTTGTATATCTCCAATGTCCTCTCTCCCCAGCCTCATTTCTCATGTGAGAGCCCATGTGATGATCCTATCAGATGGTAATAGGCAGCAATGGTCTTGCCTCATTACCTTGTTAGATGAAAAACTTTGGATTTAAATTTAACAGAGTTTATTTGAGAAAAAAAGACTCACGAATCAGGAAGCCCCTATAATCACATCAGATTCAGAAAGATTCAGGGATGCTGTATTGATGGAGCAAATTTGTGGGCAGAAAAAGGAAAGTGACATACAGAAACAGAAATGAGGTATAGAAACAGCCAGCTTGGTTACATCTCAGCATTTACCCTATTAGAATACAGTTCAAACAGTTGTCTGCCTGTGATTGGTTACAGTATGGTTGATGGGTTGGCTGAGGCTCAGATGTTGTCACAGAAGCATACTCCTAAGTTAGGTTTTCAGTTGACTGCCTGCTAAGTTATGCTGGGATTCATCCGTAAGGACTCAAGTGTGGGAGTACAGAGCCTTTCTCAGGCCAGATTTTAGTTTCATTTAGTAGCCTCTATTAACAGTTTTCATATGGACGAATAAATCTTCTATGTTTATAACATCATATTTCAGAGTGAAATGCCAGTGTTTTATTATCTTGCCATTTTTCATCTTTTCAGTCCAATGTGTTTCTACTTTGTTCTCACCTACCATTATAATTATAAAAGTAAAATACTGATAATTTGTATGATTTACATATTATAAGAACAATGTACTAGCAATAGCAAATATGTATATTTGTAAATTAAAAAATATATATTTTACTTAATGTCAGCTTTTACTACTACTTTTTTTCCTGAACAGGTTGGCATTCTACATGTATTAAACTTCAGTAATACAGAATCAAAAAAATTTTATTTTACCGAGTGGATCCCAGAAGGAAGACTGAGATGATCATTTGGGGACTGACTGAAAGCAGGGGTAAGGGCAACATGCTAGGTAGGTACCACTTGCCATTGTTTTACAAGCCGTTTGTATACACAATGATCATCTGTTCTCATTTATTACCCTAAACTGGCTGCTAAGATGCCGAAGAGTAATATCAAACAACTTTACTAAAAACATAAAACATGTACCTCACAGTCTTTTGCTCTGAGTTTGAGTATAATGACATTTATCTTCAGTTTTTACTAAGATAGTATACTGTGAGGGAGTATCCAAGCTTTTCACCTCTGAACAGTTGATTTCAACTTAAAATGGATGTTTTTGATTGTTAAAAATATCAAGTGATAAAAAAATCTTGAGACAATGACAACAGAAACAATATATCAAAACCTATGGGATGCAGCAAAAACAGTTCCAAGGGGGAAATTTATAGCCATAAATGCCCATATTAAAAAAGAAGAAAGATCCCAAATAAATAGCCTAACAATATATCTCAAGGAGCTAGAAAAGGAAGAACAAATAATTATATGCCACCAAACCCAAAGTTAGCAGAAGGAAGGAAATAATAAAGATCAGAGCAGAAATAAATAGAAAACAGAAAAATCAGAGGGAAAAAAATCAATAAAACCAAGTGTTGGATTTTTGAAAACATAAACAAAATCAACAAATCCGTAGCTAGACTAAGAAAGAAAGAACAAAGACTCAAATAAAATCAGAGTTGAAAGTGGAGACATTACAACAGATGCCTCAGAAATAAAAAGAATCATAAGGGACTATTATGAATAATTATATGCCAACAAATCAGATAACCTAAAAGAAATGGATAAATTGCTACAAAAACATAATCTATAAAGATTGAATCAGCAAGAAATAGCTTGAACAGAATAATAAAGCAAAAATAAACAAAGAAACTAGAGAAATAATTAGAAACCTTCCAACAAAGAAAAACCCAGGACCAGATAGCTTTCATGGTTGAATTCTACCAAATACTCAAAGAATTTTTACCAGTACTTCTTAAACTCTTCCAAAAAACAGAACTAGAGGGAATACTTCCAAATACATTTTATGAAGTCAGCATTACCTTGCTACCTAAGGCAGACTAAAACACCGCGAGAGAAGAAAACTTTAGGCCAATATCTCTGATGAACATGAATGCAAAAATCCTCAATAAAATATTAGCAAGCTGAATTTAACAACACATCAAAAAGATTACACATTGTGACTGGGCACAGTGGCTCAAAGTACTGTAATCCCAGTACTTTGGAAAGCCTAGGCAAGAGGATTGCTTGAACCCAGGAATTCAAGACCATCCTGGGCAATGTAGCGAGACCTCGTCTCTATAAAAAAATCAAAAGATTAGTCAGGCATGGTGGGATATGTCTTTAGTCACAGCTACTCAGAAGACTGAGGTGGAAGGATCATCTGAGCTCAGGAGTTTGAGGCTGCAGCGAGCTGAGATCGTGCCCCTGCACGCCAACCTGGGCAACAGAGTGAGGCCCCAACTCAAAAAAAGAAGAAAAAAAAATCACACATCATGACGAAGTGGAATTTATCACTGACATGCAAGGTCAGTTTATGCAAATCAATCAATGCAATATACCGTATCAACAGAATGAAAGATAAAAACTACGTGATGGAGAGGACGTTAAAAAAAAAAAAACTACATGACTATCTTAATTGATAAAGAAAAAGCATTTGACAAAGTTCAGCATCCTTTCTTGACAAAAAATTTTAGTAGCTCATGTATAGAAGGAAAGTTCTTCAATATACTAAAAGCCATTTATATACTATTCCTATTTGTAAAATGGGGAAAAAAAGCCATTTATTAAAAAAAAAAAAAAAGCCACAGCTAACATCATAACCAACAGGGAACAACTGAAAGTTTTTCCAGCTAAGATCAAGTACAAGGCAGGGATGCCCATTCCCACCACTTGTGTTCAACATAGTATTAGCAAGTACTAGCAAGATCAGCTAGACCAAAAAAGAGAGAAAGAGAGAGAGAGAGAAAAGGCATCCAAATTGGAATGGAAAACGTCAAATTATCTCTATTTTGAGATAACATGATTTTACGAGGGGGACCAAAAAAAATCTCACTCAGGGCAAGATCAGGTAAGTAGGGAGGGTGGGGCATGGGGGTCATAACATTTTAAGTCAAAAACTACTGAACACTCAGTGTGTTGTGGGCAGGTGTGCTCATAAATCACCCATCATGAAAAGGGCAAATGTGTTGAAAGAATCTTCAAAAAAAATTCACTGAAGCTAAACACAGCCTGCCACAACAACGCTAGCTGGTACACTGATGCTGATGGGTTCCCAGAACACTTATCTAGCAGGGAATACCTGTACCAGAAGAGGCCTGCCTGCCAAAAAATAACTCTGGGTTTTTTGGGGTCCCCTATACATAATGTTTTATAAATTAATTCCAGTTTTTTCTGAGTCTCCCCATAAAGACAGACATAGACTAATAGAACAGAATAGAGAGCCAGAAGTAAATTCAAACATATATGGTTAAGTAATTTTCATCAAGGCTTCCAAGAAGACATGATGGGGAAAGGAAAATGTCTCTTCAATAAATGGTACTGTAGCTGGGTTCAGTAACTCATGCCTGTAATCCTTGCTGGGCTCAGGCGATCCTTCCACCTCAGCCTTTCAAGTAACTGGAACCACAGTCGTGTGCCATCATGCCCGGCTAATTTTTCTTAATTTATTGTAGAGACGAGGTCTTGCCAAGCTGCCAGGCTGGTCTCAATCCCCAGGACTCAGACAATCATTTGGCCTCCACCTCCCAAAGTCACCCAGGCTGGAGTGCAGTGGCAGGCTCACGGCCACCGCAGCCTCCACCTGCTGGGCTCAGGTGATCCTTCCTCAGCCTTCCAAGTAGCTGGAACTACAGGCACATGTCACCATGCTCAGCTAATTTTTTGATTGATTGTAGAGACAGTGATTTTTTAAGTAAAAAAACTTAGGCTACAAAAGCAAAAATAAGTAAATGGGACTATACCAAACTAAAAAGTTTCTGTGCAACAACAGAAACAGGCAACAAAATAAAAAGGCAACCTATGAACTAGAAAACAATACATGTAAACCACATGTCTGATAAGGGGCTTTTACCCAAAATGTGTAAAGAACTCTTACTACAACTTAATAACAAAGAAACAATTAACCCTATTTAAAAATGGACAAAAGCCAGGCACAGTGACTCACGCCTATAATCCCAGCACTTTGAGAGGCAGAGGCAAGGGGATTGTCTGAGCCCATGGAATTCAAGACCAGCCTGGGCAATATGGCAAGACCTCGTCTCTACAATAAATAAAAAAATTAGCTAGCCGTGGTGGTGCATGCTGGTAGTTCCAGCTTGTTGGGAGCCAACATCTATAGCTACATGGCTGAGGCCTGTAAAGGCCCATCTGGAAGATCGCTTCTGACATAGGATATCAGTTATACCTATAATATTGCCGTGTGATTAGTGACCAGTGTGCATACATGGCAGTAAAACTTATAAGTAAATCTCAATACACCTGATGGAGAGTGCATAGCAGAATTATTTCTCTCTGTCTTTCTAAGTTTTACTTCTTTCTAGATATTTTTTAACTTCTATTTCCTGATAGACTGGGTAGTCCGCTCTTGTTCCCGAAAGCTGTTTCCCCTAGGGCTAAGATTAGAAACTAAATTACCATGATAGTTTTGTCGCCCTGCCCCTAGCCAGGTAGAACGTTTTCTTTTGTTTCGTTAATTACTGAAACTCTGTCTGCTTCAGCCCATGGCCGCCATCTTGGAAGCCCTGCATTTCCTTGTTCAAGAGTGTGACAGCTACTATTTGATTTTTAGAGTAGACTTGTTAGGATAAAATATATACATATACACTCATAGTTGCATAAATTTATGCTTGCTGTTTTGTTTCCTTTTGCTACATTATTCAAGTGTAATAGTTACTATACGATTTATAAAAAAATTAATGATGAGGTATTGGCTTTAATGAGATATAGCATAGTTATTAAAGTGCAATCATTAGAATATATAAAAATTAAAGTTTAGACATATGAAACATGAATTATAGTAAAGTTTGTAGTTAAGAATAAGTTTTAACTGAGTTATAAGGCATTGTGTTAAATCATAATAGGTTAATAGTATAACTGACAGTTAAGTCATTTAACTAAACTTATAGATTATAGTATAGTGTTAAGTTGATAATATTAATTGTTAAAAATATTGGGAATCAGTGAACTTGGATTGAACCTAGAGTTAACTCAGGAAAGTTTTTTGTATTAATCAGGGTATAGAGCAAAGAGTATAATATGAATGATTCATTGAACATTATGGAAAACACTTTGAACGATTTGTATTGAAATTGTGCACCTGTGACCTTAATGTAAGCACGGCAGGCATCATGGAATTCGAATTGTTTGCTTGGAAATTGCAGATCTTGTGGTGGTCTTGTGATGCATAGTTTGTAAAGCACGAAACTTGTACGCCCCCAGTGAGTGATTATCACATTGCTGGAGGGTATAGAAAATGGTATATAAGTTGGAAAAGGTTTGAATAAAATCGGCTCCAGTCCTGATCAGACTGTTCCCAGAATAACTGCCTCCGAGTGGTCTTCTCGCTGTCCAGATTCTCTGGTGCGGGTCCTAACCCACCCTTGGTCAGTGCTGGTCACCGACACCAGCTACTTGGTGAGACCTCGTCTCTGCAATAAATAAAAAAATTAGCTAGGCATGGTCGTGCATGCTGGTAGTTCCAGCTACTTGGAAGATGGGGCAGAAGAATCGCCTGAGTCCAGCAGGTCAAGGCTGTGGTGACTTGAGTGTGCCACTGCACTCCAGCCTGGGCAACAGAATGAGACTCTGACTCAAAAATAAATAAATAAATAGAAATGGGCAAAAGACATTTCTCTAAAGAAGACATAAAAATGGCCAACAGGCATATGAAAATGTGCTCAGCATCACTAATTATCAGGGAAATGCAAATTAAGTCTACTCTGAGACTGGGCTTGAGATAATCCTAGCACTTAGGAAGGCTGAGGTGGAAGAATTGTTTGAGGCCAGAAGTTTGAGACCAGCTTGGGCAACATAGTGAGATCCTGTCTCTACAAAAAATAAAAAATTATCCAGGAGACTCCGTCTCTATAAAACAAAACAAAACAAAATTAGCCAGCATAGTGGAGCATGTCTCATTCTAGTTATTCAGGAGACTGAGGTGGGAGGATCACTTGAGCCCAGCAGTTCACAGTGAACTGTGATTGCACCACTGCACTCCAGCCTGGGCAACAGAGCATAGAGGTGGCTATTATCAAAAAAGACAAGAGGTAAATAATAAATGTTAGCAAGAGGCATGGAGAAAAGAGAATGCTGATGTACTGTTGATGGGAACACAGATTGGTACAGCCATTATGGAAACAAGATGGAGGTTCCCAAGGAAATTAAAGCTAAAACTACCATATAATCCAGCAATTTACTTTTTGAGAATATCTGCAAAGGAGATGAAATCAGCACCTCAGAATGATATCTGCACTCCTATGTTCACTGCAGTACGTTTCACAATAGCCATGATATGGAAGCAATCTAAATGTCTTCTGATGGATGAATGAATAAAGAAAATGTAGTGTATGCATACAGTGGGATATTATTCAGCCTTAAAAAAGGAGAGCCTGCCATTTGTCACAACATGGATGGACCTGGAGCATATTATGCTAAGTGAATAAGCCAGAGAAAAATATTGCATGATCTCACATGGAATATACATATATATTTTGTTTGTTTTGTTTTATTTTGTTTTTGAGTTGGAGTCTCACTCTGCCACCCAGGCTGGAGTGCAGTGGTACACTCACAGCCACCATAACCTCCCTGCTGAGCTCAGGTGATCCTTCTGCTTCAGCCTTCCAACTAGCTGAACCACAGGCATGCACCACCACATCTGGCTAATTTTTAAATTTTATTGTAGAGATGAGGCCTCCACCTCCCAAACTGCTGGGATTACAGCTGTGAGCCACTGCACCCGACCAACAAAATATATTAAAAACAAAACAAAAACAGATTCAAGTGAACAAAGTGCCAACAAAGGCACTAAAGAAAAATTGTACCTGCAATTGCCATCGTAACAATATGTATTAAAGCATTTTACAGAGTAAAATCAATATCTTAGCTTCACTCTGTTTTGTTTTAAAATAAGATCGCCTACATACTGAGGCAGCATTAGTTTGCCCTTGCAATGTGGAACTGTCAGGGTGGGGCACTACCGAAGGACTCCCTGTTTTCTGCTTCTTATATACTGGGAAAAAATAGTTTTCTACTCAGGAAAGGTATTGGGAAATATGTCCTGCCTATTCAAGAAGTCTTAGATCAACTGGTTCATGATCACAAATTGAGATGGAATAACCTTAAAAATAATAATAGGAGCATTTGTCTTCTAAGTGCCAAGAAATACACATGTAGTAAATGTAGCAATCCTTTAAGGTAAGTGATATTATTTCTGTCTTCTTTCTCTCAGGGATCTACAGACCATAGCATGGACCTAATCTGACCAGCCTCCTGTTTTTGTAAATAAAATCTTATTGGAACATAACTTATATATTATCTATGACTGCTTTCATACTACAATGGCAGAGTTAGATAATAATCATGAAGCAGACTGTGTGGCCTGCGAATTTTCCCAGTTTCATAAAGCTAATACTCAAATCTCTACCTACCACCTTTGTGTTCTTAACCACAATTGCCACAGCTATTCTTTCAGAGCCAACACCACATTTGACCAGTGAAATTTGAAAAGGTGATGGAATTTGCACAGTTCTCATTTGAAATTATAAGGGGGGAGGGTCTTAAACATAATATGGGACCATTTCAATATAGTACAGGAAATATGCCAAGCTTTTGACGAACTAATTCTTGCTTATTTTTTATAAAATATCTTAAGTGCATCTAAATCACGAGTAAGGAGGAAATTCTTCTTTGAGAACCTCACACACTTATGGAAAACTACTAGAATGAGTAAGGGGGTCGAATATAACTCACTGGTACTTTCCCAATTCTGTCCTTTCTTCCTGGCACTTTCCTCCACTTGACCACTTAAAAATCTGCCCCTCCCAAGGATCTCATATCTCTTTCTTTCTTTTTTGAGTCGGATTCTCACTCTTTTGCCCAGGTTGGAGTGCAGTGGCATGCTCACGGCCACTGCAGCCTCAACCTGCTGGGCTCAAGCGATCCTTCTGCCTCAACCTTCCAAGTAGCTGGAACCACAGGCACATGCCACCACGCCCAGTTAATTTTTTTTTTAGATGTAGAGACGAGGTCTCCCCATGTTGCCCAGGTTGGTCTCAAACCCTTTGTGCTCAGGCAATCCTCTTGCCTCCACCTCCCAAAGTGCTGGGATTACAGGTATGAGCCACCGCACCCGATTCATACCTCTCTCAACTCACCTGACAACGGAAGAAGAAGGGTCAGCTCTCACCTTGCTCCCCAGTGCCAAATATAACCCCTCAAACCAACCCTCTCTGTGTTTTGATGTTGGAGGTCCACACAGTCTAAGAGTGACACCTTTACTGCATTGTCAGTAACCTCTGTTTTCCACCAAGACCAGTTCCTATTTCCTAGATAACAAATACTCCCTCTTCTCAGTCTCTGCCATTCAGTATCAGCATCCCCTCCCCACCTCACCGTTCTCTGAACACGTTGACTCTGGAGACCCCCAGTCCTCATTTGCCATGCCTAACCTGACCAACCTGGCCTGTTATTATCCCATAGCATTCACATCTGATTTCTGGTGTGGAGCCCTTCCTTCTTAGGGAAGCTTCCTTACCTTCTTGAGGAGTTGCCTTATTTCCAATGCTCACCGCTTCCCTTCTTATGTGAATCTGCTGTTCCCCTAACCTGAACCTCCTGTGACCCATTATGGGAGGTGTTGTTGAGGGCTTCACTAATCCAGTTGTTCGGAGATGGCAGGCAATCAGGTACAGTCAGGAAGGGACTTCTGGATGAACCGGAAGAGATAGGCTCTCTCCTTGCCCTTGGTCTTCTACCATCCTTCTCAGCACCTTTCTATTTTTCTTCTTCTGAGCCACCGAACTTCTAAAACAATCTCCACTCACTGTTTCTACTCTGCCCTCTGCTCTTCCTGCAGTTCCTTATCCTCCCTTGGCAGTCTTCTGAAGCCACTCCCTTAGTTGCTACCAAGAGTTCTAATTCACTATCCCCTTCAGCTTCCATTGTTTTATTTTTTATTATTTATTTTTTTGAGTCAGAGTCTCTGTCACCCAGGCTGGAGTGCAATAGCACAATCATAAATACCACAGCTTCAACCTATTGGGTTCAGGTGATCCTTCCATCCTTCTGCCTTAGCCTTCCAAGTAGCTGGGACTACAGGCATGCACCACCATTCCCGGATAATTTTTTGATTTATTGTCGCGACGAGGTTTCACCGTGTTGCCCAGTCTGGTCTCAAACTCCTGGACAACATGGTGGCCTTAGGCAATCCTCTCCCCTCTACCTCCCGAATTGCTGGGATTACAGGCGTGAGTCACTGTACTCAGCCTTACATTATTAATTAATTTTCAAATACTGTTTATTTATTAGTTACTATCTGCCAGACACTGGGCTAAGCACTGGAGATACTTGTGTAACTAGAACACAGCCCTACCCACAAGCAAGTTCACAGTCCATACACATTCATCATTTTTCTTCTTTAACATCTAATGTTCTTTACTACCCAGCTTTACTTCCTACTTCTCTGCTCCTTCTCTTCCACCTTTGAAGAATTCTTGTCCTGTTCCTACCCTTCAAATGTTCCCCCCCCCCTTTTTTTTTTGAGTTGGAGTCTCACTCTCTCACCTAGGCTGGAGTGCAGTGGCATGCTCACGGCCACCACAGCCTCAACCTGCTTGGCTGAGGCAATCCTTTGGCGCTTTCCAAGTAGCTGCAAATACAGGTGAGCACCACCACACTGGCCAAGTTTTTGATTTACTGTAGAGACAAAATCTCACCATGTTGCCCAGGCTGGTCTCGAACCCTAGGCTCAGGCAATCCTCTCACCTCCACCTCCCAAAGTGCTGGGATTAAAGGTGTGAGCCACCATGCCTGATTCAAATGTTCTTTTACTTACCAGCAGATTTGATTCTAAAGAGCTGCATATGAATCCAAGGCCTCTGAGATGCTGCCCTAGAGAGAGCTTGGTGATGCTCTTTCCTGCTTCACACAGCATCAGCAAATGTGGCTCCCTTCCAGAGAATAGTTGCTGGGTGGATTTTTGTTTTTGTTTTTGAGTAGGAGTCTCACTCTGTCACCCAGGTTGGAGGGCAGTGGCATGCTCCTGGCCACCGCAACCTTGATCTTCTGGGCTCAGGTGATCCTTCCGCCTCAGCCTTCCAAGTAGCTGGAACTACAGGCACACACTACCACACCCAGCTAATTTTTTAAAAAATTTATTGTAGAGATGGTATCTTGCCAAGTTGCCCAGGCTGGTCTCGAACTCGTGGGCTCAGACAATCCTCTCAACTCGGCTTCCCAAAGTGCTGGGATTATAGGTGTGAGTACCGTGCCCGGCCCGCTGGGTGGTTTTTAAGTGTCCACCTTTGCTTGGAGTCACTGTGCTATGTGCTTAGGAGCACCACAGTAGCAGACAGACAGGGTCCCTATTCTCGCAGAGCATCCTTGGTAGTGGTATGAGTACAACCAAGAAGTAGAAGTGCAACCAAGTTTGAAACCTCTTCCTTGGGTGTTCTGAGATGCTCCCTGTGTGGAAGGTTATTTTCTGCTTCATCCTGCTTTTTTGGTAAGTCTCATGAGACATGTGATTTGACAATTCACCTGACCTCCCACCTTGCAGAGATTAAACTTATCACTGTGAATTTCATGATTCTTCTCTTAGCCTGTCTGTCAAGGCGTTGTACAAACAACCTTCACCTATCTGTGCAGCTTGGCCATATCCCTATAACTGCCTACTTCAGACTGTGTGTTCGACCTGAACGCCTCCTATGCTTTCTGGGTCTGTGTTTTTACCTATGCTTTTCTCCGCTTGCCCCTTTCACCAAACCAGCCCCCAAACCAAATCAGCCTAGATTTCAAGGATACAAACTTCTGGTGATCTCTCCTTTAGATTCCTCTAGCACAGCAGTTCTTAAAGTGTGCTGCTAAGATCCTTGGGGGTCCCCAATATCCCTTCAGTAATCTGTGAGGTCAAAACTCTTTTCATAATAGCACTAAGATGCAGTTTATCTTTTTCATTCATTCATTTCACTCCCAAGTAAACAGTGGAATTTCCCAGTGGCTACATGATCTGTGATGTTATCATTTGATGTGTTTGTCTATTTTTTGTGTTTTCTAAAATGTTCTAAGGTAGTAGGTTTCAGGTATAAATACCCTGTTTTCAGTATGTCTACTGTGCTCTTGCTAAACATTTGTTATTCCTGCTATCACTTATGCAACCTCATTATCATCCAGTATATTAATATCTTGAAGTTTTTCTATATGGAAATACAAGAGGTAGGTAATTTTGTTGTTTTATTTTGCAATATTCAAAATTATTTTTCAAAACAGTTTATACATTTTTTTTTTTTTGAGTTTAAGTGTCACTCTTGTTGCCCAGGTTGGAGGGCAGTGGCACTCTATTATTTTAAGATTTATAGTTTTACTATATATATACATATATATATAAATGTGTGTGTGTATATATATATATGTGTGTGTGTGTATATATATATGTATATGTATATATATATGTGTGTGTATATATGTGTGTGTGTGTGTGTGTGTGTGTGTGTGTGTGTGTGTGTGTGTGTGTGTATGGATGGATCACTGGCTTTCAAAAGGAAGATTAGAACTCTTCATTTGCTTAATCCAAAGACTATCACATAGGGGCTCGTAGTGACTTGCACCTGTAATCCCAGCACTTTGGGAGGCTGAGGAGGGAGGATGGCTTGAGACCAGCCTGGGCAACACAGTGAGACTCCAGGTCTACAGAGAAAAGAAAAAAGAAAAAAAGAAAAAAAAAAACCCAGAAAAAAACCCTAGCTTCTGAATTTGGGGGGAGGTGTTTCCTCCTGGTTCAGCTGCTTTGTGATATTAAACTTTTTCTACTATAACAGTTCCTGTCAGTCTCAGTTTTTCTGGACAGCAAGCATAAGAACCCAGTCAGGCTGTAACACTCATGTAAGAGAAAAGCTACCAGAGAAAAATGTAAATAAGACTCCAAAGGTATTTTTTCATTGGCTTTATATTAAATTTTTACCTTTTTGGTGCCTCTTCAGTTGTGGCATCATTTTGAGTGGAGTCACTCAAAGAGTTTAAAGAAAAAAGGGATATTTTAAATGTATCCTAGCGACATAAAAGGCTGAGGTGGAAGGATTGCCTCAGCCCAGGAGGCCAAGGCTGCAGTGAATAGTGATCATGCCACTGCACTCTGGTCTGGGCAACAGAGTAAGATCCCAACTCAAAAGAGTTTTTTGAACTGTAGATGAGCTTGTTAAAAACCAAAAAATGATCATTACAGTTTTTCAAACCAGAAATGAAAAAGCCATTGAAGTACCATCCAGGGTAAGTTATTGTACTGAATTGCCCCAAGGAAGGAACACAAAATTGCATAGCCAGTATTGCAGAATACCTGCTGGATGGAAAGTCAGAAAAAGAAAATTGCAGCAGCACTGTCTTTCTTTCTTTTTTTTAATTAGAAAATATAGTTTATTTAGAAAGTAAATTGGAGAGAAAGCGAGAGAAAGAGAGGAGTCACCTCCCCAAGGGAGGGGAGGGGGCCAAAGTTTAGAAAACATGGCCTGGTCATAGCTCAAAGAGCACATGGCCACACCATAGCTTAGCCAACAGTGTCGCTTTCTAATAATACAGTAGCTTGTCAAATTAAAGATTTAGCAGTAAATGTGAAGGCTGAGTTCATCTCTTCTTTGCAGTATTGTGCTGATGTCTTACAAGTGGCCAAATCAATAGATATGGCTGGACTTGCTATGTTGCTTGTGCTCATCCAGTATCAACACTGACTAATCGAAGAACTTCTTCTTACTTGGAAATAAATACAAGTAGTGCTAAAACATTCAAAATGCTAAATAACTTTATTCATTCTCTTAGTTGATCCCAGAGCACCTGTGTGGCAGTGATTGGTAAAACTGCTGTTGATGCTTTAGCACGAGTCAAAGCAGTGACACTACAGTGTACTAGGAGTCATGTATTGTGTTCATCAGTAGCATGTAACTACAGTCTAATAATAGCTAGATTCACTTATGGATATCCTTGGTGAAAGGGTAAAACTATTAATTTTTATTAAGTCTTTGCCCTTGAGTCCACATATTTTTAATATTCTGTATGACAAAATAGGAAGTAAGCATAAAGCAAGTCTGCTGCAAATCAAAGTATAATGGTTGTCTTGAAGAAAAGCATATTTGCAGAATCCAGCTGTCTTTTTTTTTTTTTTTTAGTTGAAGTCTTACTCTGTCGCCCAGGCTGGAGTGCAGTGGCATGCTCACAGTCACCTCAGTCTTGACCTGCTGGGCTCAGGTGATCCTTCCGCCTCAGCCTTCCAAGTACCTGGAACTACAGGTGCAAGCCACCACACCCAGCTAATTTTTTGATTTATTGTAGAGTTGAGGTATCGCCAAGTTGGCCAGGCTGGTCTTGAACCCGTGAGCTCAGGCAATCCTCTCACCTCGGCTTCCCAATGTGTTGGGATTATAGGTGTGAGCCAAAATGCCCAGTCCCTAGCTATCTTTTATTAAGTCAGATATTCATGAAAATTGTAAACATGTTAAACAATGTTACTATTCTTACCAAATTTTAAAAAATAATTTTCATAGAAATACGTTACTTATATTAACATAGTAGGTTCAATGTTATTATTGCTTTAAATGAAGTAATACATAAATATTTTTAAAATTTCTCAGTTTTGATTTGCAATATGGTAAATATTGATAGCTATAGCCTGCAAAAGCAAAATATCTTTTGGTTCTCATTGGTTTTTAAGAGTGTAAAGACTGACTGGGCTCGGTGGCTCAATCTGTAGTCACAGCACTTTGGGAGGTCGAGGCTATTGCCTCAGCCCGCACGTTTGAGACCAGCCCAAGCAACTTGGTGAGACCTCATCTCCACAATAAATAAAAAATTAGCAGGCATGGTAGTACACGCCTATAGTTCTGGCTACTTGGAAGGCTGAGGCAGAAGGATTGCCTGAGTTCAGCAGGTTGACGCTGGGGTGGCCGTGAGCGTGCCACCGCACTCCAGTCTGGACGACAGAGTGAGACTCCAACTCAAAAGAAAAAAGAAAAAAAGAGTGTAAAGAGGATTTGAAACCTGAGTTTGAGAACTGTAAGTCTAGCACTTGTAGTCTGTATCTTTCATTTGACAAGTGATAGTTCTTTAATTATTTTCTTGAACTTCTCTGTTTTTATATTATCCAATAGAGTTGTCATCACTCTTTTTTTTTTGAGTTGGAGTCTCACTTGGTCACCCAGACGGGAGTGCAGTGGCCGCTCCCGGCCACCGCAGCCTCGACCTGCTGGGCTCCGGCGATCCTTCCGCCTCAGCCTTCCGAGTAGCCGGAAGTACAGGCACGCGCTACCACGCCCGGCTGATTTTTTGATTTATTGTAGAGATGAGGTCTCGCTGCCCAGGCGGGTCTCGAACCCGCGGGCTCAGGCAATCCACTCACCTCAGCCTCCCAAAGGCGCGGGATTACAGGCTGAGCCACTGAGCCCGGCTTGTCATCACTCTTAGAGTGCTGTAGTAGCAGCTTACATTTGCATGCAGGCTACTTGAGGGCTAGGACTTTGTATCAGCCTGCCTTGTTCCTATAAAAACCCAGTTCAAATTTGTTGACTGGAAAAAGATGCAAGCAAGCTGAAAGGCTTAGCAGAATAAATACATTTTACACTATGAATGCTCCATAGATAGCAATTGACCAGAGTGCTGTATAAAAGGAAATAATCAATGCAAGAGAGTCAGGAAAAATACTGGAAAACAATCAGTTCAAGAGAGTCAGAGCTGGCTCGGTGGCTCAGCCTGTAATCCCGCGCCTTTGGGAGGCTGAGGTGAGTGGATTGCCTGAGCCCGCGG